>NC_056576.1:19227953-19228612 GCF_018340385.1 Cyprinus carpio
CACGCAGGCTGCGTGGGCCTCTAGAGACACAAACATCGCCCCAACATGACAGTTCATTTTGTAGCTTAGCAAAAGTTTTTAGCTCCTCGGGCACCCGTGCTGGCCATCCTGAGCGTATATATATGCGCAGTGTTGTCAGTGTGGGGTCACACTTGGACTCCCTCTGCAGCTGCTCCAAGGAGACCGATTCTTGCAGAGGTGTGTGTCTGGGATAACCGCCTTATTTACAGAGCGCAGGTCAACACATACTCGTATTCCTCCCGATTTTTTTTCAATGACCAGGTTAGAAATCCAGGGAGATGCATTGACCAGCTCAATAACTCCCATGTCCAGTATCATTTGAAGCTCCACAGTAACTTCTTCCCACCACAGGGCTAGGAATTCCCTGTTCTGCGCTGTATGACCGGCGGCACACCAGGGTCAACCAAAGGCCTATGGGTGAATGTTTTAAGGCAGCCCAATCCGTCGAACAGCGATGGCCATCTCTGTTGCCAGGTGGAGGTGACATGGTGGATATCAGAGCCCTTTTCATCTCGAAGTGTGAATCCCAAGCTTGTAAATAGATCAAGTCCCAGAAGGTTGGCTCCCTGCTCAGTAATGTAGAAGGGAAATGATGGCAGATGTTTAGAGCCGTAACGTACTGAGACCCGGGGAACGCT
>NC_056576.1:19228819-19231332 GCF_018340385.1 Cyprinus carpio
ATCTTCAGTCTTTTCTGTGGGTAAATGGCGGTGGCCTGAATGGCAGGAGAAAGATGTAGCTGTTCGTGGGGAAGCGCGTCCGAGTATGCGTCAGCAAAATGAGTGTGGAGCATTCCAGAAGCGGCCCCTCCACTTGCAGTGCAATTACAACTGCTTGGTTTACTGAGTGTCAATTCGTCGAGTTCTAACAACAGTTTTTACGAGTCTTGTCACATAGTATGCCTTCAATAAACTGATCCACGAGAACAATCTGATCTTGAAGTGTCCCATAATTGCATGGCTGGCGCCATATCCATGAGCCATGTCTCGCAGCTTGCACGGACTCGCCCGGCCGCTGAAGACGCTTGCGTAGTTTATATCGGCGAAGTATGACTCGCTGCTGGCCCGTGAAGTGGTGTGCGAGAAGAGTAACCTCTTCCTCATACGTCTCAGCTTCCCCGAGCGCACGATATATTCTCTGTCCCTCTGCCCCGAGGCAGTGAAGAAGCAGAGCGATTTTCCTCCGATCTGGTATGTCATCATAGTCCATGGCCTCGAGATACACCGTGAAGCCATCAATCCAGCTCGCCCATGGAATAGGCGGTTCACCAGGCACGGGAAGAAAAGGGGCCGGCGGTGGTAAGCTAAACTCAGCCATTCTCGTCGCCAATGTTATGTTGGAGTAGTTCAGTTAGTTATTAAACATGAAGCACACACGGCTGAAGGGATAATCACTTTACTAGTTCTGTGTCACTCACTCCCACGCATGCGCACACAGCAGACAAAAAACTTAACCCCCTCGTAACCCCGAAAACCTAGTGGTAGAACACAACAGAAGTATTTCGAAATTGTATTTCGCACAGACAGAACACGGGCAGTCATTCAGCACTGGAAGTGCAGTTACATGTCTGAGGCACAGATAGCAGGAAGTGAACAGCCGCTGGTGTACTGGCGCACAAATAAGAGCCCCTTTCCTCTTTCGCTGAAGCTGCGTGGTATTACAATTACCTGTCTAAGCCCTGCACAAAGGCGTAGACCGTGAAGGATGTTCAGCTCAACTACCATCGTGTTGGATGAAGCCGAAGCCGGACTAAGCTGTGACAACACTGAAATGCTTCTTTTTTTTTTTTTTTTTGTAAAGTAGAACTTGCATACACGTTTTGAAAAGCAGAAGTAGCGTCAGTTCTGTATAAAGATTTTTTTTTTACCTTAAAATTACATCGACTTAATTTGATTTAAAAATCACCTGCTGTAGCACACTGAAAAAAGTGTTTCATTCATCCAATTCAAATTTTTTAGGGTAATGATTCACATCTATATTTTTTTAACTTAAGCCAATAGTTATTTATTTTTCATTGGGTCCAGTAAAAAAAATACAGATGTGAATCATTACCCTATTATTTTTTCATTTTTTTATTTAATTGGACGATTGAAACACTTTGCATCTTAGTTTTATTCGCACCAACATGATTTTAACAATTTGGAATTTATTTATATAGCATACTTTTATTTAGTCTCACTGGTAAAGACCTTTTTTTATTTAAAACCAAATTTAAAAACTAAAACAAATGCTTATTAAGAAACATCTTCTTGAATTTGTGTTGTTGCCTTTAATTTCACATGGTTACAGTTAATCTTTTCATTTAAGGCCAGTTCTATGTAGTTTCAAACTATGTTTGTATTGAATGTAGGCTACTTACTGTGCAGTCACTGCCGTTAATTTCAGATGGTTACGGTTATTGTTTTCAATAGCCAAAAGCCAGTTTGGCCTATTAAATACCAAATAAACATCTTGTTTATGTATATTTCTTCTTTCTTGTTTGTTGCTTAAAGGAAAAAAAAAAATCGGAAATCGGTATCATGCTGCAGGGTTTCGTATGGGTCAGGCAGTGTTCTGGAAGGAAGGGATTCAGGTAAGGGGCGGAGTCCGGCGGCCGCACGCGCTCCCCTCTTCGGTCCGGGGCGCGAGGGGCAGCGGCTTCTTCCAGCTGCGGCATCCTTCTCGCTGGCTGCGGCGCTTTACGGGGATCGACAGCCTGATCTTGGCCGGATGGCCGTATAAACGGGTGCGGTTCTCGTCCGGACCGCGGGTCCGGCAGCTCACGTCTTTTATTAGTGTGTTATATAATTAGAATGTTGTCCCGGTTTTAAAATAAAGCACAGCAATGATATTTGAGAGTTTATTTTCCCTTTTCAGAAAATTCTTGACTTGGTATCGGTATCGAAATAATTTTGGTATCGTGACAACACTAACAGTGTTAGTTGGGTTGGATATTAATACATTTATAGTTTGGATGACTCTGATACAGTATAAAGAAACATTTTATGAGTGTTGGAAAATGGGACAGTGCAATTGCTAGGATGCATTTTGTTGTTTCGGGTGAATTTGCTTTTAGTTTTCTCCAAAACTATACAGTAAAATGCCTTGAAAATTAATACAGTGATAGTCAGGCTCACTCTAAACACATATCAATTGAAACAATGAGCTAACCTATAAAGGAACCCTTTTTATTAATGTTGGAAAATTGAAAATT
>NC_056576.1:19231450-19277226 GCF_018340385.1 Cyprinus carpio
CAAATGATTAATCATGAATCACATTCCAAAATAAAGTTTTGTTTACATAATATATGTGTGGGTATAACTGTTATCTTTTATTATATTTAGATATAAAGTACCACACTGCATGTATAATTTAATAAGAATATGTGTATGTTTGTATATATTAAAATATATTTATATAATTAAAAATAATAAGATATAAATATACTTATACTGTATTACAATTAAATATTTTCTAAATACTAATTTATTTGTGTGTATTTATATATACATCCTAATATACCCTGTACACATTCACATCTATTATGTAACAAAACCTTTTATTTTGGATGTGATTAATCGTGAGTAATCATTTGGACAGCCCTTATATATATATATTCACATACATATAATAATACACACCATTACATACATACTATATCAGATATATATATTATATATATATATAATATATATGAAGGAAAACAGTATTAACATTTATAACCCATTATAAAACGATTTTAAAATAATGTATAAAGTATCTATAGTTTATTACAAAAATCACGAGTTATTTTTAATAACTAAAATTGTTCAAATTAGTTAAATTCTCAATCAAAAGCTTATCATTACTCCAGTACACTTGTAATGTATGACAGCTTCTATACATGCATTTTGACTGCTCTCAGCACCCGTACCGTAAGTGCATGATTACACGCGCAAGACAAAAAAAGCGCGGCTGGCTTGACCGTGTATTTTGAAAGTGTGGCTGGCTTGACCGCAGTCATTCGTCTCATCTATTCATGCCGTGTTTCTCAAACGCTGTCACCAAACAACAGAGATACAGACTATTTCAGACTGTTAACCATGCCAAAGTACTCTGGGACCCAAAGGTTAAACCTAAAGGTGTATTTGGGGGACACCTAAATATAAGAAGCGCTGTATCGAAATCTGAACAACTTGAACAGTTGCTAACACATTCCAATCTTGACTTTTTGTGTCTTTCTGAGACTTGGCTAAAACCCACCACTTCAAATAGTGCTGTTTATATTCCAGGCTACAACATCTACAGGCGTGACCATGGTCATGGCAAAGGGGGCGGAGTAATGATCTATGTCAAGGACAGTTTTCAATGTGTATACATAGAATCAGTGGGAGATGTTTTGGAATGTGTGAGGATAAAAATTAGGCTGTCTCCGGAAATGTCATTTGCTGTTCTTGTTTTGTATAGGCCTCCGACATCAAATAATGTATTTTTTGATCACCTAACTGACATTCTTAAAAAATGAATTGAAAATTGGATTGATAAAAATGGTAGAAAAAAAACTAAAGGAGATTACTCAAAAATTTTATTTTACACAAATGATTGGAAAAGCAACTCGGATTACTAAGACATCTCAAACGCTTATTGAGCTAGTCTTTACTAACAAAGCTGACCATATCAGTAAAGTTTATAATTTAATAACAGGTCTTTCTGATCATAATTTAACATTAGTTGCAAGGAAACTGTCAAAAAGCATGCTACCGAAATTTAAATAAGGTTGATATTAATGAATCTGTACTCAATATCCCCAGGAAAGATATTGAGAGGTTAGATAATGAAATAAGAAAGGTAAATTGGTTTGAAATGGTAAATGATAAAGACAGTAATGCAGCTTCTAGTGAGTTGATAAAGATATTTCAACAGCTTGTTTTTAAATATTCTAAAGGAAAAAAGGTAAAGCCTAAAGGCAAAATCCCTCTACCTTGGTTAAGTGATAATCTATGGAAATTGATGAGAACTCGAGATTCAGCATTTAAAAAGTCCCATAAAACGGGACTCACAACTGATCGCCTGATCCATAATGGACTTAAAGAAATAAAGTCCCTCAACAGCTAAGACAACCAAAAGCAATGTTTTTCCTGAATATAATTAAACAAGCAAAGGGCAATTCTAAACAACTTTGGCAAACTATAGACAAATTAACTGGAAAGATGCAAACTAAGAGTGGAGAGTTGGAGATGATAGTGGTTGATGTAGACCACAAGGATGGTCTAACGGTTTCAAACTATTTTAATAACTATTTTATTGATTCAGTGAATGAAATTATCCAACACGCCTCTGGATTGCCTCATCCTTGTTCAACCCTCAGCCCTCCATTTAGATCATGATGTTCTTGTTTTAAACACATTGATTATTCTAAACAGAATAAAATAATACAATCCTTATCTAACTCCAAAACTAAGATTTCTGGGGACTTGATAGCTCTCATCATTAAAAAAATATAGGGAATTTTTACACCCGCTATTACATATATTTTGAATAAATCGTTGATGATAGTATCTTCCCCAGTGGTCTTTAAAACAGCAGTTATAACCCCAATTGATATAAATCTGGAAGCAAAAATGAAATAAGTACCTACAGGCCTATTAGTATATGGCGTATATAGCATATCTACAATTCCTTGAGAAAGCCATCATAGAGCAGCTAACCGGTCACTTAGAGTTGTAATAATTTGTTGCACCTCCATGCAGTTCGGTTTAAGACGCAACCATTCCACCAACGCAGCCTGCTGCTATCTGATAGTAAACATAAAGGCCGATTTGGACAGAGGGGGCACGGTGGGTGCCGTGTTTCTGGACTTGCGAAAAGCCTTCGACACGGTAAACCACCGTGTCCTCCTGTCTAAGCTCTCTAAGTATAATCTGTCCATGGAGAGACATTGCATTGGAAACAATCCTATCTCTCAAATCGGTTGCAATGTGTGAGTGTTAAAAAATGTATTGTCCTCTCTGAAGCCCGCACAACCAGGGTCCTGCAAGGATTCAATTCTGGACCCTTGTTGTTCAGTATTTACATCAATGATCTTCCGGCTGTGTGCAAGGGCGTAGACATCATCATGTACGCAGGATGATGCCCGTCATCTACGTACATGGGAGGGATATTGAGCAAGTAGCCAGTAGAATTGTCCTTAGCCATGGACAAAATAAGTAATTGGCTTAAAAACTTCTTGCTTAGCACTAAATATTGAAAAAAGACTGTTGGAATGTATTTCGCTAAGTCCAGTAAAGTTAAAAGATATGACATTTATGTTCAGGACAAAAAATTAACATTGTGACAGAGATAAAATATCTAGGTGTCCATTTGGACCAAACTCTAAGTTTTAAAAAACATATTAGGAATAGTTTGACAACTGAAGCATCTTTCATGTATTTTAATGCCATGATCTCTCCACACATCATCTACTGTTTGTCCTGTTGGTCTCACGTCAACGAGACCACACTCAAACCCGACTCAATCATCAGGCATAATCCCCAGCGGTGTTAAAAGTGCTTGACAGAAAAAGCCCTCGCTATCATCACTTCAATATTCTCAGTAAATATACAATCTTAAGTTTTGACTCCCTAATTCGATATACAAATTTATGAACGCATTTTCAAAATTGTTAATAATATTGCTCCACCACCATCAATGAAAAAATCATAAAAATTTTATTCTGAACAAACGAACCGAACATCCCGCTCCACTGCTCACACGAATTGTGTGCTATCCCGAAGAGATCCTCTGCCTTTGCACAGGACAGCCTTCTCATTTTAAAACCATTAAAACAATGGAATCAACTGCCAGACAGTCTAAAGTTGTCTGTTGATCTGAATAATTTATCTCAAAACTTAAGAAATAGAAATACTTTTTCCTCGATAACCAGCTGTGTCAGGATCAAGCACTCTTAAGTTACAAATGTAAATATTGAAGTAAATGTTTTTGACTATGGTTGTATATATTTTATAGCTTTGATGGTTTTTGATTAGCTTTTTCATTTAAACATCTGATTAGTTTTAAATGATCATTGTGTAATTAATATTGCATGTATTTTGTTAGTGCCTACTCTACTGGCAGTTATTTGTAATGTTTAATATTGTGTGCACCTGCCCGGGACTTGCAGATGGGAAATTAGCCATTTGCTAACTCTGGTACAAACATCTTTTCGTAAGATTAATGTATTTTGTACATTGTCCCTGACAAATAAACTAATTAAACTAAATAATACTAAATTAATAAATAATTTTGTTTTCCCTTAATAATAAAATGAATAAAAACCTTCATATTTAAAAACTGCATGTGGTGTTCACTTGTGTTATCTTTTACTAATATTTAAATTTGTTTGATGATCTGAAACATTAAAGTGTGACAAACATGCAAAAGAAGAAGAAATCAGGAAGGGGGCCAACACTTTTTCACACCATATATTCGTACACATCTACTTCTATATAGTTCTCATTTTGCTTACGGAAGCTGATACCACTGTGGTAAAAAGAGTTTAGCATGGAAAGTATTGCAGTTGCCTTTTACTCTATTTACGCAAATGCATCAGTGGAGTACAATGTTGGTTAAAAGCTACCTTATTTTTTTTTTCTCTTCAATACTGGAGAAACATCTTTCTTGTGGGGAAAAAAAAAACAAAATATATAAAGGCATCAAAATGTATATAGGAAAGTACTGTGTTGGTTTTTTTTTGTTGTTGCTATTTGGTGTTTAGGGATGAAAATTAAATTACAATGTCCCTTTTACCACATAAATCCATTGTACCCTACTACTTGCAGTCTTTACTAAGTAACAGGTGATAAATGCTTGCTTTGTCCTTTTAGTCACTCATCTCCCCTCACCATGGTTTCACTATAGTTCATTTAAGAAGGTCTGTATAGCCACATATGTCATATTCATGTAAATCTATGTGTTTTTCCTTTTTTCATGTTTGGTATCATTTTTAAATATCTCAGTGCAGTGTGTAAAATGGTCTCAATTTTCCAGCCATTCGCATTCGAATTTTGAAATAATGCTGTTCTGCTGCCTGAGGTGTAATGTTTTCCCATCTCAAACCAGGTGTGACCAGTTTGTCATGGATTCCTTGACTAACCAAAAGGTCTTTTATGGTTTTGCAAATTAGATTTGAAGATTTCTTTGTTCTGGTCTGTATATATAAAGAAAGTGACAAAATAGCATTTTGGGGGATTCTGTAATCAGAAAACCTCCCGCACAATGCGTATGGTGTTGTGTACCGAGAGCTCTCACATGCTGCTGTGTGTTTCTCTGCTGTCAGGCAGGCATTTTTTTGTATTTTCAAATCTGTAATTGAGTTAAACACATTGTCCTCATGGAACACACATTATAGTTGTTTGAGCTACATCTACACATAGACTAGTTGAGTTTTTTCTTAAAACATGATTGTTTTACTGTAAGGGGTGTATTAAATGTCTTGTGTAAAATTAGAAAAACTGTAACAGTGACGTGTGACTATGTTGAAGTTTGGTTTTTGTCTTCTACATGAAACACTCCAACTATTTCCCATATAGCTGACAGTAATCAATGTAACATGAGCATGAGAATTATGTAATTAGCATGATACAATCTATGCCTGACAATAAAATGTTTTATATTTGATATAAACTCGCCATGAAATCATGACTAATAGTCATGGGAAGGTGGATGTTACCTCAAATATATGGCCAAGATGGAGCAAACTGAAGGTGGATGAATAGAGCAGTAGTCATGTCATCGGAGACCTTTTGATTTCTATCTATCATTTAGTGAGTGTTATGGGAAAAGACTAGGTAAACTACACTTTTTGTCAAGAACAAGCAGTAAGCAGCTGACTTAAAAGTATTAGTCAACCTACACCCTCTGACTAAAATCAGACTTCAGAATTTGCGATTGTGAGCCAATGTGACGTACAGCCAATGTAAGACTCAAATGCGACATTGGGTCCCTGATTAATGAATGATTGAAAGTGTGGGATATATAACATAATCAAATATCTAAATTAATATGTAACCAATATTTGTGATCAGTACTTAATTTAAAAATACAGTCTAAATTTAATGATAATGAATTGGAGTCAGATTAAATATGCAGCTAGAATCAATTTAAAGCTAAATCCTAATAAATTAAGTGAACTTCACAGAAGCACAAGTAAAAGACCTACATGCATTATACCTTCACCAACATTGTTGGATTCCTTTGTTGGGCCAATGGGTGGACTTTACAATTCTTAATAGTTTTTTTCTGTCCTTGCTTTTTTTATCTGGACAGTTGGTGTATGTTTAAAATATAAATTGTGATTAATCAAACCCTTTTTGTGCAATAAATCATGATTAATCACACACTTTTAATTAAGCATACACCATTTATCCTTTAAATCATTTGCTATATCTAACAAAGTAAACCGTCACTGAAGGGTGATTCTCACAAAACTGTATTTTCTGCAAGCTTTTTTCATGGGAAATTTTGGTGTTTTTGTGTATTTCGTATTTTTTGTACACTTTGGAAGGTCAAATAGGTAACCTAATGATATAATGTTGTTCAGTTGTTTTATATAATTTATAAAAGATACCAAAGCACACATGAAAAGAGAAGCAAAAAATTCAGAATTCACAGTGTACAGTATGTGGAAAGCACAACAGCAACAGCTTGTTTAGAGGTTTTTGTGTCTGTGCATAAATACAATGTGCGATCAGTGTGTCAAAAGTACACATACACTAAACCAGTTCACAATTCAAACACACACTCTAACACAAAATCATTTTGTCTTTTTCTTCTTTTCTGAATTTCTTATCTGCTCTACTTTGGCTTTGTGACAAATTACAAATGTTACTGCAATTACTTTATATTTAAAGCATTAGCTATAATGCTTTTGTTCAGAGTGAGTACAGAGTGAGTGAGTAGTGAGTACTATATTTATAACTGGCTGTATATGTAAATACACTAGAAGTCTGTGGAATGTCCCCATTTGGTATTAAGTAAATACACTAAGTACTTCCCATATATATATATATATATATATATATATATATATATATATATATATATATATATATAATATATATATATATAATATATATATATATATATTATATATATATATATATTAAATTTGCATTTAGTCATTTAGCAGATGCTTTTATCCAAATTAAGACAATAGAAGCAATCAACAACTAACAAAAGATCAACAATATGTAACTGCAAATGACAAGTCTCGGTTGGCCCAACGCAGTACACGTAGCAAGGTTTTTTTGTTGTTACATGATGCACTAAAATAAATACAAATTAAAAAATACAACTGTAAAAACTGGTTATGATTGACAGTTTATTTATCTGTTTCATACAGTATGAGATGCACTAAGGTTAAAGGCAGTTTACTATGAAATATTCTTGTCACTTTATAATTCCTTTTCATTCTAGCTTTAACTGTGTTTGTGGCTTGTTTGCATCATTCTGTAAAAAACAATGACTTAAACAGAAAGGCTTATCTAAAATAAAATAACTAGTGATTGTTGTAATAAAACTGATTGCCAAGCTTGTAATAGCAATAATAGCATCACTGCCATTAAATAGTTTACCTAGTTTAGTAAAACATTGATGACTGTAGACTCGCTGGTAGTAATGTTGCTGGTAGCTTTGCAGGCAAATGCTGAGAGACAGGTGGAGATGATGAACTGAGGGATGGTGAACACCAGCATTATTCCAACGACCCGCAATTTCTACAGAATATTCAACATGCCCAAATATAAAAGTAGTTCCAGAAATAATATCCTGTCAATAGGTCATCAAAAAAAATGAAGTGGAGATTTCTTTTGGTTTATGTTAGGAACAGACCAATATGTATGTCTTTATTTACTTGATAATCTGCCCCTCCAGGGTGCTTTTCCTTGAACCTTATAAACAGATTCTTATAAACAGAACCTTATAAAACAGAGTTCAATTTGTGGAGAAAACTGAAATTGTTAAAAAAATAAAAAAATTTTTTTTCATAAATAGGACAACACTACATCTCTCATGAACATGGCAAGAAAAGCTAGAGAGGATGTCATCATTTTCAGTGAATAATGACTTAAATTTCAGCCTGTTTCTCTCACAAAGCTCTCCTATGGCCAAGAATATAGTGCAGTGATCATATGCACTGCTTTTGTGATATCTTTAAATATCCCCAGTCATTGTAACTGTATGTTACAGAGCGACCAGTGTTCAGAATTTCTCCATTTGTGTTTTATGCAAGAAAGACAGTCATACAGGTTTGGAGTCATGTACGAGTGAGTAGATGATGACAGAATTTTCATTTTTGAATGAACTGTCCTTTTCAGTAAATAGCAGCATTTAAAAACGAAACATTTAAATTAATACACAATAAACATGAATACAAAATACTACACATTATGCATGTAATACCTCAGCATGTAAACTTGGATGATCCATTGATATTACTCTTAATTGTATGCCCATCAGTACAATGGCTAGTCCTGCAGTTACGGCACTGACCACATTCATTCCAAGATTGGCTTTCACCTGCAGGAACAGAATGTACTAAATTCATAAAATTACTCAAAGAACAGATCACTGAAAAGGCTTGCATTTTTACTTTTAAGCACAAAATCTAGAAATCATATATGAGCAAACAAGGGGGGTTGTAACATTGTAACAGACTGAGGGCAGGACAGGAGGTGAACTCAAACGCAGGATTTACTGAACAACAAGGGGAGACAACTAGAAGGAATGACAGATAAGTATCCAAAGCAGTGAAGGGTGAACACTGTGATTGTGATGATGATGAGGGAGAAAGTGTGACAAACATGGCTTTCCCCATTTACTTCTACTGGACACTTAAAGAGTGCACAAATGGGACAATGTATAGCTGCCACTGACAATTGTGAAATTGTCTGTTGTATGAATATACAGTATAGCAGACAGTGTCATATGTATAACAGATATTTATTAGCCCATAAATTGTTAGCCTTTTTTTTTTTGTATTCATTCGTTTTTCTTGTTTGCTTTGTTTCTTTTAGAATAAAATAATTAACATTTTTACTTTTAGAATAAAATGTATTTTTATAAATGGGGACTGTTGTAAAAATAATTTTGAAGTATAATTGATTCACAAATCTGATGCATGCGCAAAATTGAATCTGATCTCCATGTTTTCAGTACAATACAGTAAAAAATTTATTTATTTTTATTTTTTTTAAACTTAAATATTGAGCAAAAAGTGTGGGGAAAACATATCCAAGTAGGGCAAGAATGAATTATAGATGTTAACTCAAAAAGTGTTACAACCATCCCAGCCTTTCAGGTGATGCAAAATCAGTACTTTCAGAAACAATGTGACAAAATAAATGTTAAAATGTGCTAAAATTGGTGGTAATATGTATGTACATAACCACACACGGATTAAGTTTTTTTCTGCGCAGCAACAAACAGAGAGCCAGTGATGATGTACTGAGAAAGAAGCACAGGAATTTCATTCTGGAAAATAAAATTAAAAGGGAAATAAAACAAAACCATTAAATGAAACTTACAATGAAAGATCCCCAGTAGGTGATGCCACTATAGACAACAATAGCAGAGTATTTATAGAAATTTGTGGTGTGTAGAATACCAAGTAAGAAGACCATCACTCCAATCATTATCTGTACAGTCTAGAGAGCAGATATAGGTTAGATGTTTTATTGATGATGTTTAAACAATCTTGAAGAAATGTAATAAGAAGAAAATTCCCCAAACTATATATCATTATAATTCATCAGAAAATGCATTACCCCCAGTGCCTTTGGTTGTGCTTTGAAAAATTCTTTAAGCGTTGTATTGAGATTTGTTCCTCTGTCCTGCTGTCCATCAACAAAAATAGCGCTGTCTTTTGCCTCCTGTGGATTTATTTGGATGACAACTATAACTTTGTCAGTAGAGATGACCTTGCTGCTTTCCATTTTAGACAAGTTTTGTTTTTTACCTGTAATAAGTATGTTGATGTTTGTCAAGTACATTAAGAAATGAGAACAGAGAACATTTTAAAAAATGACAAAAAGATCTGTGCTTCTCATCAATTTTTCATAATCTTTTTTTTTTTGTTGTTGTTCCTGATGACTACATAAACCTCTGTTAAAACATCACTATTCAGATTCATATACTATACATATGATGATCATTTAATTACATTTTTATGAGCCTTTGGATGTTTTTGTAGTTCTTCTGATAGCTTTGTAACCTAATATCCAACATTTAAATGGAGTTTATTGTACCAAGCAATAAATGAGCAAAACCATACACTAAAACAGTACTATTATTCAAAATATTATTTTAATTTATGTATCAAAATTGAAACAGACAATACAACAAAATAATAAAAAAAAGAACACAGATGTTAATTCAGAAAATATTTTACCTGAAATTAGATTCGTTGACATCTGATAGATCTTTTGACGTATCTTTGTGTGTGTGGACTCTTTAAAGAACAGTTAGGAGGGGCTAGAATGTTTTTTTTTTTGTTTTTTTTTTATGGCCAGCACCTTCCTAATACAAAGCACTTTACATATAAATGAAAAATAAACAAGGCAGAATGTTTCTCTGTCCCTCTAAATAGAGAATACATTAACATTTTAATACTACTAATAATAATAATAATAGTAACAACAACAACAATATAATAGTTAAACTGTCAAAATAGGAAATAATAATGTAAAACATTTAAAATGTATGCTCTGTTATCAGTGTGCGGGCATCTTTGTCTCAGCAAAGCAGAATTATGAATGTTTCTATGCTGGGTGTTAATACTGGCTTGTGCATGGGAGGCCAGGGCCACCACTAATTTCAGTAATTAATACATAATGATTTTTGGTGGGTTTTCACTGCAAAACAAGACAAAAAAATGTAGCAAATATTGCAACTGAGAAAAGCCGCAGTAAATTCAACTGTTTTGGGTCGCAAAAATCCTTTTGAGACCATGAACTCATTTAACCTAATTAGACATTACAAATGTCATTCTGGTATTTTTTCCTATAACTGATAGGATCAGAACTTTTCAAAGAACAACAGCTCATGTGTTTATGTTGAAAAAACACAAACATTTAAAATGATTCATAATTCTTATATTTAAGGCACAAAGAGGAACTTAGTCCACAGTAGACTCATCATCAGCACTTTTAATTTTAAAAAACAGCCACATGCCATATAAAGACTATTTAATGCACCATATTACAATAAACAAAGCTGTAAGGAGAGGTTCCTAGATCTGCACAGAACAGAAATCTAGCCTTCCTGCAGCTCAGTATAGCTTGGCACTATCCAGGTCATGGGTTCAGTTCTCTAGAAATGCAGGAACTGACAATAATGTTTACCTTGATGTAAGTCACTTATACAAGCTTAGACGACTTCATCAGACTGCTCTAGTGTCATGCCAGTCAGGTTGATGTTTTATCATGGAAACATTTGTGGTTTGACTTGCATTTCCTTTCAGTCTGCTAGCTGTAACCTTTGCTGCTTTGGGTAATGTGGGGTAAAGCCACATTAACATCTGTTAAAGCCACATTAACAAAATCTTCCTTTCTTGTTTTCATCACTGACCAAATTGGAATATCTTGAAAGACAAGCATAAGACATGTGAGAAACATACATGCCATATCAAAACCATTGTTTAGTGAAAATTGGTCAGATTGAAAGATGATGCAGATGATGAATTGAACACAAACAATGCTTATCATTGACAGAAGTGTGTGTGTGGTCCAGGTATTCTCTGCGTTGTGGGAAACAAATGTCCCTACAGGGATTGTAAAAACAGAAATTAAGTTCGCCGTCTAGTGCTTGCTCATAACAAAAAAATATTGTTTTTAATATTTTTATACAACTTGCTAAGTCAGCAATAGACATAAATCAAAAGGACATTTCTACTGCTCCATTCATTCAAGACCCTTCAGTTCAGTCTCTCCTGGATCCACATATTCTACTAGTAATAGTGGATTCAGGATAAATCAAATAGCTCTAACATTTTATTTGTCAGGTAAGAATGTATCATGTCAATTACATAATTAAACAATGAGAATTTAATTCAGAGTGATACATACATAACATCAGTTGTTCAAAGATGAATATAAGAGTGAAAGATGCATACCTGACAGCATAGGGACACACAGCAGCATGTGCGTGTTCTGGATGCTCCAGAGATCTAAGTTACACTTTTAATTTACTTTACTTCTAAGTTTCTCATGATAAAAGTGACTGCTGTCATGGGGCTTATGGATAATTAAAGAGGCATTTGAGCAATCACCCCTTGCTCTCAAAGATGATTTAATGACTTTGGCTGTGCAGTTAATAGAATTGTAGTTTCCTTTTTTTCCAGTTTGGCTTCCAGCAATTATGAAAACGTGTTCTGTTGCCCTTCCTACATAACATCCAAATCAGTCAAATCATGTAAAGTGTCTGTTGAGCTCTTGCCGGATGTAAGCATGAGGCTCAACTCCATAGACTCTAAAAAAGATGGACAACACATCTCCACTTGCTTTCACAATATAAAAGTGAAGTAAAAATGTCCCAGGTATGGCCGCACTCATTTTGCACCAATGATGTCCTTTGGAGCTGACTGTGAGTCTGCACAGTAGTGATCATTAGCTGGAGCTTATCAAAGCTCTTGCCCAAACTCCTAAAGACCCAACTGCAAGTGCACAATCATGATGCCACATCCTGTTTTAATAGCATCAAATAACTAACTAAAAGAAAAACTTTTAGAAAAATGAACACTTGAACATATAATATTAACGTAATAAGAAATACCTTTGGGAAAAAATGTATTTGAAGTGTAATTTGGTGTTTTAGTTTGATTCACTTCCCATTCGTAAACATGGAGAGAGCAGGGTTTATGACCTATACTTCAGTCAGGCCAACCAGGGGATGATCAAAACGGATTGGCTTCACTTTTTTCTGGACCACATATGAGGCACCCCCTTATTGATAAATGCTGTTCCCCCAGGTGCTTTCTGTGCTCGTGATAAGAGATGGAGCAAAAAATGGACAAGTTGGTTATAGGCTCACGCTTGTGTTTCGGGTGTGTGCTTAAAAGGACAAATACACCCACACAAAAAAATGTCTGTTTTTATGAGTTTTTACTTAAACACAGTGAACAGTATGCCTTAAGTGAACATAAACAGTTGCTTGTCAGTGAATTAGATCTGTGCATTTAAGTGACGGCAGGTCATTTAAAGTTACTAAAAAAGGATATTTTTAGTAGCCTAATTTTTTTATTTCATTTGTATCTTTTTCCTATTGAATATACCCCATTGTTTCTAATTTTTCATCTTTTTTTTATAGTATTACTGAATGTTTTCAAGCTGTTTGTTAACTGCTTTGCTCTGAAAGAACAGATTAAAGGGTTAGTCCACCCAAAAATTAAACTTAGCCTGTGTTTTACTCACCCTTGAAAGCATCCTACAGTAGGTGTGTATGACTTTCTTTTCTTTCAGACGAATCCAGTCAGAGTTATATTAAAAATTGTCCTGGCTATTCCAAGCGAGTGCTGCAGTTTTGAACAGTCCACAAGTCGGCAAAATAAAGCGCATTGCATCCATAAAAACGTGCCTCACACACAGCTCCAGGGGTGAATAAAGGCCTCCTTTAGCGAATCTATGTGGTTTTTTTGTAAGAAAAAATCCTATTTTTAAACGTAATAAACACTTTTTCTCTCACTTCCAGTATCTGTCATATGCCGAAGCCATTCCATCGGATGACATAAGACGTTGACGTTGCGTTGTTAAGTGATGAATGCAGAGAGAGAACAAAACAAAACGCTGTATATGAATTAGAAGCACAAACCGAGGATTTGTAAAGAAAAATGTCGGAGGATTTCGATATAAACTTTGCTCCAATAAACAAACTACTGAGACTAGCATATCTTGGAGGCGTGCTGCGCATATGTCCTTCATCATCTGCCGGTTGGCCTTCTGCCCATGACAGATAACGGAAGTGAGAGAAAAGTGTTCATTACATTTGAAATACGGATATTTTTCTTAAACATATGGATTCGCTACAGGAGGCCTTTATTTACCCCCCTGAGCCGTGTATGGCACGTTTTATTATGGATGCACGTGCTTTATTTGAAGACTTGTGGACTGTTCAACTGCAACACCGCTGACTGCAATGATAGAGGTTGGAATAGTTAAGACAATTTTCAATTTAACGACCGGATTCGTCTGAAAAAAGAAAGTCATATACACCAAGGATGACTCGAGGGTGAGTAAAACACAAGCTAATTTTCATTCTTGGGTGAACTAACACTTTAAGGGGCTGGGTTTCTTTTTTAAGTTTTTTGTGACTACCCTGGGCCCCTGACAAAGTTTTGCTTATGGCCTCCAGAAGCCTTGGCCCGGCACTGGAATGTCCCCATAAACACTTCCCATGAAACCATGAAACTGTGTTTGTGTGTGTGAGAGAGAGAGAGAGAGAGAGAGAAATAACCACTTCCCATGATTTGAGCTACTGCCCCCAGATGGGCACATTTTAGATAACACAAATGTCTTTTTCACCTTGTTTACTGACTTAATTTAAAAAATGCTGTACATGTGCACACTGTTCCCGATGAAAGTAGAGAGATTGTATTATATGTAGCATTCAGTGTTTATATAATAGTTTATTCTGTTTATTACTATCCACACAAGCCTTCTCCCTTTCTTCAACAAAAAAACAATCTAAATGTGGACTTAGTTTGGCTTTCTTAATGAGCTCTATAGACCTACGGACTCTCATCAGTGTTTTTCCACATTTCATTAAATGGATTTTATCTGTTAATTTTATTGACAGTAACCCTAAAAAAAATTATCTAAATTCAAAATACAAATAAAACACCTGTAAAAAAGATAAATAAATACGGAAAATTTCTTCATATTAGTAAAGTACATGGTGCCCATTTTTTTTAGAATGATATTAAAATATAATAATCACGTCCCATTCAATTATTTATGTCACAAAGCTGCAGATGGCAAAAGTTTAAAATATGACAGCATTAAATCATTCATGTTTAATTCAAAGCCAGGGTACTTATTTATTACTTATTATTTACTAACATATAGTTAAGGTGGCTGTTATTCATGCATGATTCCAAATGATAAGTAATATACCTGTAAAAAAAAAAAAAAAAAAAAAATGTTCATATTGATAAAGTACATGGTGCCCTATTTTTAGATTTTTTTTTTTAATGTAATTAATGTAAAAAAATTAAATTATAACAACATTAATTCATTCGTGTTTAATTCAATGTCAGGGTAGGCCTACTTATTATTTATTCTGAAGGAGCATGTTTGATTTAGTTTATTGCTAAATGTTGATTAATGCTTATAAAACAGATGGTTCCGGTCCTTGATTCTGATTGGCTTAGCCACATTCAAAGCTTTTGTAAAATACTCTACAAAAATACACCTTTGTTTGCGTTAACCACTATGTTGCAACCACAACCGATTCTGAGGAACTACATTGTTTGGCGGAAGAATAATGTTTTTATTAATATCATTAGACTTTATTTTCTCTGTTTTATTTTGTGAAACCTTACTATGTACTGTATAAACTACGTACATGGAAAAACCATTTTATAAAAGCAATAAGCCCCGTGAAGCCATTGTTTACAGTGAATTTATAACAGCTAACTACGCTCCTTAGCTGTTATAAATTCACTGTAAACCACAGATTCTTGGGGTTTATTGCTTTAATTAAAGGATTATTTACTTTTTAAATAAAAATTTTGCTTATAATTTACTCACCCCAATGTCATCCAAGATGTTTACATCTTTTTCTTCAGTCAAAAGGATATTAAGGTTTTTGATAAAAACATTCCAGAAATATTCTCCTTATAGTGGACTTCAACAGTTACCAAAAGGCTGACAGTCAAAATTACAGTTTCAGTGCAGCTTCAAAGGGCTCTACATGATACCAGATGAGGAATAAGGGTCTTATCCAGTGAGTAAATATTTTTTTATAAAAGTATATGATTTATAAACAAAAATGCGTGCCTTGCACTGCTCTGCGATGCACGTCCATGACTTCACGTAATATGTAATTATGTTGTAAAGGTCACGCTTGACGTAGGCGGAAATACCGACTCAGTCAGTGTTTACAAATGTGGAGGAAGAGGAACACTCAAATGTTGCTGTACATTCATTGACACATATTTAAATGTCTTTGTGTCAGTTTAGCATTTAAAATGGTTACTTTGTGTACGTATCCCGGATGTTTAAATCTTTTGAACCTAACTTTCACCCACGTCGTGCGTGACCTTTTCAACGTAATTACGTATTGCGTTAAGTCATGGACGCGCATTGCAGAGCAGGGCAAGGCACGCATTTTTGTTTATAAAGCATTTTTTTTTTTTATTTTTTTTTTTTAGAAAATAACCGATTATTTCACTATATAAGAACCTTAAACTGTAATTTTGACCTCCAACCGTTTGGTAGCCATTGAAGACCACTATAAGGAAAATAATCCTGGAATGTTTTCATCAAAAACCTTAAACATCTTGGATGACATGGGGGAGAGTAAATTATCAGGGAAGTTTAATTTGAATGTGAACTAATCCTTTAACTATCAAACATGTACTAACATTAGTTAAGGTGGCTATTCATGTAGCCTTACAATTCTTTAAACAGTTCCTTTACTTAAATTCTGTTGTACAACTTCAAAAGCTTTAAACAAAGATTTAGACATTTTTAAAAACCACCATTAAACAGCTATCATTATGTTAAATACATAAAAGATACATTTAGAAAATTCATACAGAGTTATTGTGACTTTGCTAGGTTATTGTATAGCATTCAATTATGGTTTTCATGATAGGCTTTTAATCTTATGTGCTTATTTGACTGTTAGCATGGTCAGTTAGTCCCTGCTGGTATAAAAATGTAAAAAAAAAAAAAAAAAAAAAAAGTTTGTTTATTAATGCATAATATTTCTGTTTATTTCAGAACACTGTACTATACATTACTAGAATAAAAATACATTGTGTTTGTTTTCTGTCTTGTGAGAGCCAGTTTTATCAATGTTTCAACAAATACAGTGAAACATTATAGGATTGAGGATATTTGTATATAATATACATATTGATATTGTATATAATAGGCTAATTATAAAATATACACAGATATTCTTGCTCTGTTACAGATACGTACATGATTTTTTTTTCCTGTTCAGTTACTGTAACACTAAAAATAGCTTGAGTCATTAGAAGCAACAATATGACATTAATTCCTTGCAAACTTTAGATGGTTGGATCTCCGTACTGTGACTCAGTATCCCTGGAATGTAACAGACAAGATATGTTAGTACACAAAAGACTAAGATCCAAACACCATAAAGATTATTTTATAGTCTATTCTGTGATGAATAAGAAAGGGAAAAGCATACTTTCACACACTTCAACAGTTTAGCAATAGGGAAAAAGTCTATAGATTACAATGGGTGCTTCTCAAATGGAAGGCTGCATCCTGTTGAGGAGACATATTGTCCAGTTGTTTTTTATGTTGATTAAAAAGATTGATTCTTGATATTCATTAAATAGTATAATATGGTGTTGTAGTTGGTTATTATTGATTCATAATAGTTTTTTCTGCAGCAGTAGTAACACAAAATACTATTAAAATGATCATTTCAAGAGTGCTTCGTCAAAAATCTTTACATTAACTGTCTTTCTATTAATGCAGTACATGTAATGACAACCGTCAGTGGTCTCTCATGTTTTACATTATTTACAGTTTAGCATTCTTTGATTAATTGAAATCACATTTAAAAAAAAAAAAAAGTCTTAATCTCCAAAATCTTGATGACGTGGCAGCCAAGATATGCAACCTTACTACACAGCATTCCAATTGAGAAGCACCCAAAGATTGACTTATAGTTTGACTTATAGTAAGTTAAAGTTAATTTAAAATGGAACAGTTTAGGACACTATGGCTCTCAAACATTTTCCTGTTGGAAATAATGTACATATGTAATATATATATATATATATATATATATATATATATAATGTACAGTATATTGGTTGTTGGAATAAAACTGACTGTCACCATGGTTAAAGCAATAATATCATTACCACTAAATCATTTACCCAATCAGTGCCACATTGAATATTGTTGTGTCCGTGTTGCTGGTGGCTTTGCAGGCAAAAATGCAGGCAAATGCTGAGATAAAGATGGCGATGATGAACTGAAGGATGGAGAACACCAGCAATATTCCAAGGATTCCCAGATCATATCTCTTAAAAAAAATAATAATAATAAAAAAACAACATGCCTATATAAAAATAGTTTCACAAATAATATCCATCAATTATATCCATCAATGATTTTCTAAGTATTATTACATGTAGGCATCATATGGCTTTCGAACTTGTGGATACTTTTGTGGTGCAGTTGCATCATTTGGAAGCATGGAATCTCCAGTCTATAGTCAGTGTAATTGTATGGAAGTTAGCGACCAGCACAGTGCTTACAAATGAGTAAATTATAACAGTATTGTCATTGTTGCATTATAGGCTCACTGAAAAATTTTTTACGAGTCACTACATTCATGTTAATCTTTTTTTAAAGAAAATTTAATGCACTTTAGCACCACTCACTGGATATTTCACTTTGAAAGTGTTGTGTAACATACATAAACCAACATAAAATCACTTTGCAGAAACGTTGGCATTTAATGAGTTAAACGACAATTAAAAACTATAAATAAATTGCAAAATGATTACAGTAAAACAAAGTATTGCACATTATACATTTAGTACCTCAAAAAACTGAACACATTTGGTCTTCAGTACGAACATAGCCATATAGAAGCAACTTCGATACTTGCTGGTCTCTGAGCCAAGGCCTAACTCCATGCCTATCAGAAGAATGGCAAGTCCTGCAGTTATGGAACTGAGCACATTCATTACAAGAGAAGCTTTCACCTACAGAAAGAAAAGCTACAAATTAAAAAAAAAATAATAATAAAAAAAAAAAATGACATACAGGAACAGTAATGGCATAGACTTGCAAAATATTTTAAACTTTTAAAATTATTTATTGAAATTGTCTTGATCTGGTCATAAAAAGAATGTCTCATTGAGCTAAGTCAACAGAGATTGATGTCTAGAGCAGTGCTTCCCAAACCTGTCCTGGAGGACCCCCTGCCCTGCACATTTTGTATGTCTCCTTAGTCAGACAAACCCAATTTAGTTCTTGCAGTCTCTACTAATGAGCTGATGAGTGGAATCAGGTGTGTTAGATGAGAAAGACATACAAAAAAAGTGCAGGGCAAGGTGGCCTCCAGGATAGGTTTGGGATGCACTGGTCTAGAGAAAAAGCATCATTTACACCAGTTGTTCTCAAAACCAGTCTTGGAGTACCCCCAGCCCTGTACCTTTTATATGTCCCCCTCATCTATTACCTGATTCAACTCATCACCTCATTAGTGGAGACTGCAAGACCTGAAGTGGGTGTGTCAGATATAGGGAGGCATACAAAATGTGCAGGGCAGGGGGAACTTCATGGAGAGGTTGGAGAACCACTGAGCTACACAATTTGCACTCTTTGATACATTTATGTTAGTAACTTTTAGTAATCACAAAACTTAGTGGCTGCACTTTTTTAGCCGGCCTTTCTCTTGCCAAACACCCAAAACAGGTCAAAGCATCAGTGTAACAATAGCAGAATGTGCAAGTTTCAGAATACTGTGGTAAAAGAAATGGAATGGAAAGTATACAATGGGAAGTATTATGGTTGCCCTTTATTTCTTTTATGTAAATGTATCAGTTGAGTAAAGTGTCAGAACCCTCAAGTATGATGTTTTTACTTATCCATGATGCATGAATGTAAAATCCATTCTCACTCACAAGTCACCAAAATGGATATGTACATACCACACACAAATGAAGTTTATTCTGAGCAGCAACAGTCAGAGAGCCAGCACTGATGTTCTGAGAAAGAAACAGGACATTTTAAAGTTTCTTCTGAGAATTAAAATCGATACACTAAAGCAAAACAACAGGCTGTTTGTAACCCCAGTTCTCTGAAACATCGAGTAGAGCGATCCACCTATGGGAAGGGCATCCGTGCCTCAACCCTCCAAAAACAAATTATATATATATATATATATAAATAATTGTTATATGGGGGGTAGAAATTAAGAGATTCATCACTACTCCTGAAAGGACTGGTCCTGTCAATGTAAACCTGCAGGGCATGAACAGGACATTAAAGCATTTAGCCTCTGATCCTCCGCAGAGGAGAATGGAGGAGGGTGAAAAGCAGAAAGCTCAAGCACCTCACAAGTGAAAGCTGGGAAGCATTTTGGCATAAAGGGCCGGGTTAGGCCTTAGAAAGACCTTTATCTCCACAGAGAGACGAATTTAGTGCACAAGGGATGACCAACAGAGATGTGTGCAATCACTGACATGTTTGGCTGACGCCAAGGCCAGGAGCAGAGCTGTCTTGAAAGACAGAAGCTTAAGGGTAGATATCTCCCAGGGGTTCAAAAGGCTGTTGTGAGACAAGGCACCCAGGCACATGCACGATAGCGGCTAAGTAGACCTTGTTTAGTCAAAAGGGATTTCACATCCGATAGAACTCTTGCAAAAAAAAAAAAAATGTAAGCGACTGACCACTGATTTTGATTCAGCTGGCGACCCTCGCACACTCCTCAAACAGCACGGCAAACTTGCAAATCATAAAGAAAGCTTGTAGAAGGGCTCTAAATCCATTTCTGCTATGTCACAGGGGTTGTCAAAAGGCTGTTGAGACAGAAAGATTTAGCCTCTGATTCCTCCGCAGAGGAGAATGGAGGAGGGTGAAAGCAGAAAGCTCAAGCACCTCACAAGTGAAAGCTGGGAAGCATTTTGGCATAAAGGCCGGGTTAGGCCTTAGAAAGACCTTATCTCCACAGAGAGAGAATTTAGTGCACAAGGGATGAACAGAGAGTGTGTGCAAATCACTGACATGTTTGGCTGACGCCAAGGCCAGGAGCAGAGCTGTCTTGAAAGACAGAAGCTTAAGGGAGATATCTCCCAGGGGTTCAAAAGGCTGTTGAGACAAGGCACCCAGCACATGCAGCGATAGCTGCTAAGTAGACCTTGTTAGTCAAAAAGGATTTCCACCATCGATAAACTCTTGCAAAAAAAAAAAAAATGTAAGCGACTGACCACTGATTTGATATCAGCTGGCGACCCTCGCACCACTCCTCAAACACACGGCACTTGCAATCATAAAGAAAGCTTGTAGAAGAGGCTCTATCATTCTGAACCCTTCGGGGGAAGCCCCAGTGTGTTACAAAGGACATAAGACAATGGGTGTTTTTGCACATAGCGAAGAGATTGATAGCCACCTGTCTGAATCTCTTCCATAGCAGCCCCACTATCTGAAGGTGGAGGCACCACTCTTTGTAGAGTGGGTTCTCCCTCGAAAAAAGGTCTGCGCCCCTGTTCAGAACACCCAGGACATGGATCGCCCATAATGACAGAACGGGCTGTTAGAATGTTAACAGCTTGTGAGCTAGAGCTTGAAGCTTGGAGGAGTGCATCCCCCCCTTGGCGATTGATATGTGATGAAGAGATAAACCCACTTCATGAACGCCCTCAATCTCATAAGGCCCAGAGGTAGGACATGCACAGCCAAAAGCCATAAGACCCTGTAGTCTGAGATTCTGTACCCTCACTCCTTCCCTGAATTGTGAGAGGCAATTCATGAAAGAGTGAATGCGCTCTTGCGACAGGTGCACATGCATGCTAATGAAATTCAGCTCCAGAATATCACATTCTGGGTAGGAGAGAAATTGCTCTTGCTTACATTTTCTCTAAAGCCACACTTTCTCTTTTGCATTGGCTATAATTAGCCAATTGTATAAAATGTCAGGATCCTGAGACACGCTATTCTCAGCAGGCCCGCCTCTGCATACAGACAAAAAGTCCTTGGGCTTAAAGTAGCACACACCTTAGTAGGGATCAACCATGCTGAGAGCTGCCATATCCTTTACCTCGAGGCCTGCGAGACTGTGTTTGAGGTTAAAGGGGTCTCCCCAGTAATGTTTCATGTGCTTAGATCGCGCTGGGAGGACAGGGAAGAGTGGTCAGTGGCACTCAACGTTGAGGCGAGCAGCTGCTGGTTCATACACGTCCAGGAGGATGGACTGGGGAAAGGCCATGGGAGCATTAGGAAGACATTTAAAGTGAAAAAAAAAGTGAAAGTCGTGACATTTGTCAAGTATGGTAACCCATACTCGAAATTGGTGCTCTGCATTTAACCCATCCAAGTGCACACACACAGCAGTGAGAAGTGAACACACCGTGAACACACACCAGAGCAGTGGGCAGCTATATCCAGCACCCGGGGAGCAACTGGGGGTTCAGTGCCTTGCTCAAGGGCACTTCAGCCATGGGTATTGAGGGTGGAAGAGAGTGCTGTTCATTCACTCCCCCACACCTACAACTCCTGCCAGCACCGAGACTCGAACCTGCGACCTTCTGGTTACAAGTCCAAATCTCTAACCATTAGGCCACAGCTGCCCCATGATGTCTTCTCATTAAGAATACATCATCAGAGCTTCTTAGGCAACATAAGGCAATGGCTACAATTCTCAGGGTTCTCCAAAGCCTCCTCTGCATGCTTGAGGCCCAAGCAGACCACGCAGAATGGGTGAGTGTCCTTACTGGCAATCAGCACACCACACACAGCTGGACAGGCCCGTGATAAGCTGTCCCCAGGAGAAGCTGCAGTTTTTGAGAGTGATATACTGGCAAACCACTGATTAAACCATGGCGGGCAGCCGTGGTTAAGGGGATCAGGTGAGATAATGAAAGGCTGAATAAAAACACTGTCATGTCTAGTGGAGGATGATCTGGTGATATGTCCCCCTGAAGACACACAAAGTGTGCAGCATTAATCCAGCTGAGCTGCGAACATGCAGAGATCGCGAGAAGCAAATGTCAATTGAGGAGGAGTAATGTGTGCAAGGCCTTTATGCGCTTGGTTAAAGGGTGGTCCCTTACCTGCCATTTGGCATGCGTTCCTGTCTGTCAAGCCAGACTTGGTACAATTGGATGCTTCTGCAGAAGCAAGGCATGGATGCCCTTCGCATAGGTGGCTCTCGAGCACAAGATAAAAGAGAACCATTACACAAAACTTACAACGAGGGATCCCCAGTAGGTGATGCCACTAAACAAAGCAACAGCAGGGAAATTGTAGACATCAGTGGTGCGTATGATACCAAAAAAAAAAAAAAAAAAAAAAACGTCACTCCAGTCATTATCTGGACAGCCTAGAGAGGGGAAGATAAGGAACAACTGTTTATGCTCATGTTTTTGCATGATGGCATATCATTCATCTTTGGATATATGACACTAAAATATTCCCAAAATCATTCATAATTATAATTTATCATAATATCCATTACCCCCAATGCTTTTGGTTGTGCTTTGAGAAATCCTTTAAGTGCAGTATTGTGATATGCTACTCTGGCCTGCTGTCCGTCACAAATAAGAATCTTTTGCCACCTGTGAATTTACTTGGATGATAACTGTAGCTTTGTCAGTTGCGATGACCTTGCTGCTCTCCATTCCTGGAAATGTTTTTGATTTCCTCTTTAAATAAAGAACACACCAATGGATTTTCAACTAACTTTGCATTGTGTTGTCAACAGAGGTCCACCAAATGACATAAAATACTTAATTATGGGTCATCAGGAAGACTTTTGACAGGTTTTATTTAAAGCCAGAAATTGTTAAAAAAAAAAAAAAAAAAAAAAAAAAAAAACACACAAATAAAAAAAAAAAAAAAAAAAAAACAGTTTTAGAGGGGGAGACAACACAGAAATAATGAAACTGATTACTTTATTTGCAGCAACAGAGGCAATGGGAGAAATGGCAGGCAAGTAGGGAGTTCAAAGGAGACATTAACAATAAGGACAAACGTAATAGGAAGTCTGTTTTACAGGAGAACGTGGATTAAATGGAGGATAGATGACTGCACACACCTCATTGGTAAGTATAATACACACTTGGAAGGAAAAAGACACTGGAGCAGAGAACAGGAGAACACACGGGAAAAAGCACAAGCGGTAATCACAAGGCGCCTGCTGGAGAATCTGGAGTAACATCGCGAAAGTCCTCTTCATATGAATGAGATCAGACACTGGAGTGACGTGAGGTGTGTGCTTTTGAAGCCAGCTTGATGAGGGTGCAGATGAGGTGCAGGTGTGCGTCATTAGTACAAATGTGGCGATGGTGTGCACTGGGATTGGGTGGAGGGTGAGCCTGGCAAATCCGTGACATACACAGCTTAAAATATTGTCACTCTAATACAATGGTTCCAAACCTCATTCCTGGAGGCCCCCCAACACTGCACATTTTGCATCTCTCCTTTGTCTGACACACCAATTTCAGGTCTTAGAGCAGGGGTTTCCAAACCTGATTCCTGGAGGCCCCCCAACACTGCAGTTTAGCTTCAACCCTAATCAAACAACCTGCCTTTAATTTGTTAAGTGAGCCTGAAGACCTTAATTAGTTGCTTCAGGTGTGTTTGATTAGGGTTGGAGCTGAACTTTGCAGGACAGTCGATCGCCAGGAGCAGGGTTGGGCACCCCTGTCTTAGAGTCTCTACTAATGAGCGGATGAACTGAATCAGGTGTGTCTGATTAAGGAGACATGGAAAACCTGCAGTGTTGGGAACCACTGCTCTAATAAACAGTCATGGCCAAAAGTTTTGGCAGTTACATAAATTTTGTGTTTTGCAAAGTTGCTGCTTAAGCTGTTGTGGTGTTCATTCACATTGTTTCTAGATTATTGTGTAGAGTTATTAGATGCATTTTAAATAATTGCTAAAAGCTTCATTGGGCAAAAAATTTACATCACAGTTTTTTGATCCTGACACAAAATGACCAGCTAACATTAATTGACTAATCACAGCAGCATATGTGAAAGTTTGAATGAGTACTGGTCAGGTGAAATCACTATCATACTATTTAGATTGTAAGAGAAGACTGATTGCAGAGCTTGCCCAGGAATGGCAGTATGTTGGTGTGAGAGCATCTTGCACACACAGTGAGGCCAAGACTTTTGGACAGCGGCTGGTGTCAAAGAAGGCAGCAAAGAAGCCACTTCTCTCCAAGAAAAAAACACCAAGGACAGACTGAAATTCTGCAGGAAGTACAAAGATTGGACAGCAGAAGACTGGTGCAAAGTTTTTTTTTCTCTGATGAAGCTCCCTTCTGACTGTTTGGGACATCTGGAAAATCGATTGTTCGGAGAAGAAAAGGTGAACGCTACAATGAGTCCTGTGGTTTGCCAACAGTGAAGCATCCTGAGACCATCCATGTGTGGGGTTGCTTTTCAACCAAGGGAGTGGGCTCTCTCATGATTCTGCCCAAAAACACTGCCATGAATAAAGAATGGTATCAAAATGTCCTGCAAGTACAGCTTCTTCCAACAATCCATGAGCAATTTGGTGTTGATCCATGCATTTTCCAGCATGCTGGAGCAACATGTCACAAAGCAGTTGTGATAAAAAAAAAGTGGCTCGAAGATCATTACAATGAAATTGAAATTTTGAATCCTTGGCAAGGCAACTTCCTGGATCTCAATCCCATGTGTTCAGTCTTCAAAAGGCGAGTGTGGTAGATGAAGTGAGGAAATTGTGATGAAAGACGAGAACTAATAAGGCAAAAATGGACCGCCATCTGTCAGGATTTGACCCAGAAGATAATATCCAGCATGCCAGAGCGAATTGCAGAGGTTATGAAGAACAAGGGTCAACACTGTAAATATTGACTCATTATATTTTTTGCCAATAAAAGCCTTTAAAACTTATGATATGCTTATTGTTGTTTTTTCAGCATACCATAGAAACATGGAAAAATAATTACAAATACTGAAGCAACAAACTTCGCAAAACACAAAATTTATCTGACTGGCAAAACTTTTGGCCATGACTGTAGACTCATATTATAATATTTTAATAGTCTAAGACTATTTGGGCCCTATCATACACCCGGTGCAAGTGTTTTTGCTAGTTTCAGCCTGATGCAGTTCTCATTTTCCCGTCCTGTGCTACATTGTTTAAATAGCAAATGCATTTATGCGCTCAGGGGCGTGCTGGTCTAAAAAAGAGGTGTGTTCAGGCACATTGTTGGCGTGTTGTTATTTTGATGAACTGAAAATAGACTGCACCAAAGACCAACTCAAACCTAGTGTAAAGTCAATGGCGCAAGATTAAAGGTAATGAGAGATGAGACACTGATTGGTTTATTGAACGTTATGCCCAAAAACACACCCATTACTCATTCAGAGAATAGGGACAACCTTTTTAGACCACGCGCCGGGAAAGTCAATTGTTATTCCCGTCGTTATACTAGCAAAAGTGGATTCGGAAACGCCCTAAATGCACCTGCAACGTGCACTTTAGACCATGAGCTTCGATCATTAAAATAGGGCCTAGAGCCCCTAAAGTCAATGGGGCAGTAGGTGTCCACAGCCAGTGTTGGGTAAGTTACTTTCAAAAAGTAATTAATTACTATTACTAATTACATCATCAATATTGTATTTATATTACTTTACTAATTACTCTGTCTGAAAAGTAACTTAGTTACTTAATAAATAAGTAACTTAATTATTCAAATCGCTAATTAGGCTATATCTTAAAATCCCTATAAACCTTAATAGAAATTAAATTCTTTATTCTTTCAATTTGTCAAACATAGAATAGTTTAGCCTTCTAGCTTTAAAACAACTGTTATATATAATATATATATATATATATATATATATATATATATATATATATATATATATATATATATATATATATATATATAAGTAACCCTCTTTGGTTAACAATTAGAAATACTCTGAATAATAACATATCTGAATAACAAAAAAAAGTTTAAGAAAAGTTAAACAATACATTTCAGTTTAGCAAGATGTTCAGGAAAAGCCCAACTAGTAAAATCAGTACAGGATAGGGCTGTGCAATTAATCGCATTCGATTGTCACGTGCATCTCGTCAGTAAAGCCGGTCCCGTGATTAGTACTAAATCACCATCACCTGCTTTCAGATTGAGCGGCTTTTCAGAGCCGTAATTCACTGACAAGTTAGGCGATATCGCGCTTGAAATCAAATGAGATTTATCTGCGATTATGAGGGCGGTTTTGCCTCATTGTCAGTGAAATACGGCTCTGTGTAGTGAAAGCCGCTCAATCTGAAAGCAGGTGATGCTGATGTAGTACTAATCACGGGACCGGCTTTACTGAGATGCGCATGACAATCGAATGCTATTAATTGCACAGACCTAGTACAGGTTTATGTAAAAATAACACGTTAACTAATGTAGGTAAGTATAAATTACATAAATTATCTTCTCTGCTAAATAAAGCCGTGTCAGATCGCGCTGTTCTTCTGAAGTAAATTCCTCATAGCATGACTTCTTTCAAAAACGATGAAAATTAGACGAATCTTGATTTATTTTTTTCAATCTATTTTTTGTATCTACAGGTCCTTCTCAAAATTAGCATATTGTGAAAAAGTTCATTATTTTTTTATATTGTGTTGATAAAAATTTAACTTTCATATATTTTAGATTCATTGCACACCAACTGAAATATTTCAGGTCTTTTATTGTTTTAATACTAATGATTTTTGGCATAACAGCTCATGAAAACCCAAAATTCCTATCTCAAAAAATTAGCATATTTCATCCGACCAATAAAAGAAAAGTGTTTTTAATACAAAACAAAAAAAAAAAAGTCAACCTTCAAATAATTATGTTCAGTTATGCACTCAATACTTGGTTGGGAATCCTTTTGCAGAAATGACTGCTTCAATGCGGCGTGGCATGGAGGCAATCAGCCTGTGGCACTGCTGAGGTGTTATGGAGGCCCAGGATGCTTCGATAGCGGCCTTAAGCGGCATCCAGAGTGTTGGGTCTTGCGTCTCTCAACTTTCTCTTCACAATATCCCACAGATTCTCTATGGGGTTCAGGTCAGGAGAGTTGGCAGGCCAATTGAGCACAGTAATACCATGGTCAGTAAACCATTTACCAGTGGTTTTTGGCACTGTGAGCAGGTGCCAGGTCGTGCTGAAAAACAAAATCTTCATCTCCATAAAGCTTTTTCAGCAGATGGAAGCATGAAGTGCTCCAAAAAATCTCCTGATAGCTAGCTGCATTGACCCTGCCCTTGATTAAAACACAGTGGACCAACACCAGCAGCTGACATGGCACCCCAGACCATCACTGACTGTGGGTACTTGACACTGGACTTCAGCATTTTGGCATTTCCTTCTCCCCAGTCTTCCTCCAGACTCTGGCACCTTGATTTCCGAATGACATGCAAAATTTGCTTTCATCCGAAAAAAGTACTTTGGACCACTGAGCAACAGTCCAGTGCTGCTTCTCTGTAGCCCATTTCCTGCACACGCCTGTGCACGGTGGCTCTGGATGTTCTAATCCAGACTCAGTCCACTGCTTCCGCAGGTCCCCCAAGGTCTGGAATCGGTCCTTCTCCACAATCTTCCTCAGGGTCCGGTCACCTCTTCTCGTTGTGCAGCGTTTTTTGCCACACTTTTTCCTTCCCACAGACTTCCACACTGAGGTGCCTTGATACAGCACTCTGGGAACAGCCTATTCGTTCAGAAATTTCTTTCTGTGTCTTACCTTCTCGCTTGAGGGTGTCAATGATGGCCTTCTGGACAGCAGTCAGGTCGGCAGTCTTACCCATGATTGCGGTTTTGAGTAATGAACCAGGCTGGGAGTTTTTAAAAGCCTCAGGAATCTTTTTGCAGGTGTTTAGAGGTTAATTAGTTGATTCAGATGATTGGGTTAATAGCTCGTTTAAGAGAACCTTTTCATGATATGCTAATTTTTTGAGAGAGGAATTTTGGGTTTTCATGAGCTGTATGCCAAAATCATCAGTATTAAAACAATAAAAGACCTGAAATATTTCAGTTGGTGTGCAAATCTAAAAATAAATCTAAATCTAAAATATATGAAAGTTTAATTTTTATCATTACATTATGGAAAATAATGAACTTTTTTCACAATATGCTAATATTTTGAGAAGGACCTGTAGATGAGGGTATTTGCGCGCAGGTGCCAGAATGAGCTCAGATATGGGAAAGATTGTTCATCGCTTTAGTTTTTATACAGATTACATAATAGGATAATATTCGTTTTCGATTTGAATTCGTTCAATTTAAAACAAGCTTTCTATAGACATTTCTCATATGAGAAATATGTCTCTGTGCCAAATATTCGCTGAGTTTGTGACGTGAAAGTTGCTCACGGAGACATAGATTGCAGAAATTGCACCCTGTTTGTTTTGTTTAAAAGCACAATGTTTTGTTGTTATTGTCAGTGTACACAAATAAAAGTAGGCCCTTTTTAGATTCGATTGATTTTAGTCTTATCTGTATCTGAGTATTTAAGGTTTCTCTGTGAATCAGGAAATACTTAAAGTGGCGTGCAGAGGGTTAAAGACGCTGCGTTCAATTTTATCTTAAGACGGTAAATTTAGATTCCAAATTCAATATTGATTTTAGAACTGTTGCAATTATTTACTGTATGTAACGCAAATACTTTAAGTAGCTGTAAATAAACTACCTAAAAATGAGCAGTAATCCCTTACTTTACTTTATCGGTGGATAAGTAATTTAATTACAGTAGCGCGTTACACCCAACACTGTCCACAGCGCACGTACACTCTGCTTATTACACACACAGGGACGCACTGCAACACACAAACATGCCAAATATTAAAAATAAAATGATTGCCATGTAAAAGATTATTATTGTGTAGGCTACATAAATATAAAAATGCCTACATGTCATAATGGATAGTCACTGCATTTATCAGAATTAGGCTACCTATTTGCTCCGTTTCATATCTTGAGGCTAGTTCTGTCTTTGCGCTTGTAAATTCCGCAGTGTAAATAGCAAATCCGCCATGGCACGAGCGCAACTGCCTCTTAAAGGGATTGGGAGATGAGACTATGATTGGTTATTGAGACACGTTATGCTCAAAACACAGCCATTACTCATTAAGAAAAGGGACAACCTTTTTAGACCATGCGCTCGTCCTTAAACTAGCAAAAGTGGATTTGGACACGCCCTTAGTGCAACTGCGCATGGCCCTTTATATTTATAGAGTATTTTTGACAAGAATGCCTTTGGAGTTCTTCCTCTCTATGAAATAACAGATGATAAAATTTATATAGTGCACAACTCTTTTGCATGATTGTATATTTTATTTGACTTTGAAATTAAATCATTGTCTATATTAATGCTATTTTTGTCGCCTAATATCCAAAGAAATATCAAAACCTTTAAAATTAATTTCATGTATCAAAGTATAACAATGAATGAACAACTTAAACCAAAACAAAACAATCAGTGGTGTGAAAGATCACTTTGTCAAAGAAGTCAATGATGTATGTCAAAGTGTGTATATAGATATATCCTTTAGCATAAAAAAAAAACTTAAAAAAAAAATCATGCATACGTAACTAATGCATAAAATATTTTACCTGAAATGACTTTGTTGATGTGGATGTCTGATCACTCTACTGGTGTGTATTTATTTGTGTGGACTGTGAAGAAACGCTAAGGAGGAGCTTGTGTCATATGGGCTCGCTTTGTACTTTTAAGGATTATGTTGATGCCCTTCCTCCAATTTAAAGGGCTTTACATACAGATAAAAACTACAAGGTAGCATAAATTATTGCCACTGACTGAGGACAGACAAATATATATTTTAAGAGTATATAGTATAGTATAGTAGAAGCAAAAAAAAAAAAGTAATATAATAATGACAATGTCTTGTTTTAAACATGTTCAGACAACTACAGCAGAACGCCCTAGTTTTACACCAATCAGGTGTCAGGCAGTTTACCATTGTGGTTCCTTGAAATTTTCTTTCCATTCTGCTAACTGTACCTTTGCTTTTGTCTGCGGTGTGGCGAGATTGCTTTTTCTGACATGTGCAGACATGAGCAGACAGTAATGTGATTTTTAGGTTGCCATTACATGTGCATGTTGTACTGTAATTAACTATAGCATACAGACATTATATATATATATATATATGATATTATATATATATATATATATATATATATATATATATATATACATATACATTTTCTTTAAGTGAAACATTGGACACTAGAGGCAGGTGGCCTCTTGAAGAGATTAGATTAACTGACCTTAAACATTTATCAGTGTTTTATTGTAATGCACGGATAGCTTGTACATTAAACAGACATCTGGTTACTGATTCTGATTCCAGACATTTCAAGCATGCCTAGTTCCTATGAATGTTTAGAAAATGTACCACAAGATCAAATGACCACAAGATAAAATGTAAAGTTAAAATTTAAATTTGACTTTTTATGTTTTTGTTTGTTTGTCATTTGTTGAGTGAAAGACAGAGAAAAAAAAGTGTGACAAAAAAGTGATTATCTGATATACTTTCAATTCTCAATTCTCTTTTTTCCCGCTCAGTTCCTGTAACACTTAAACAGATTTGAGGAAGAAGAAAAAAAGCTTGTGTCATTAGAACCAACAATATGAGTAATTATTTCCTTTTTCCTTTGGAACTCCTCATTGTGATTCAGCAACCCTGGGAAATAACAGACAATGTTAGTACACAAGAGATTCAAACTCATTATCAATTTTAATTTTATTTTAAGATCCACACATCATAAAAAATGATTTTATCGGCTATACTGTGATAAATAGCAAAGGTAAAAGGCTGTCGTTTACAATGACTGACTTATAGTTCTTTTTAACAGTTTAATGTGCAGTTGTTGTTGTTTGATGATGTTTTTAATTAGTTAAATTAGTTACCTGTTATGTTGCATAACTACAATACAAGACTGAAGATTAAACATCTGCTAAGAATAATTAAGGAAGATCTTGTTTTAATTATCAAATGTTTTGTTGTTGGCTGCCTTCTTAAATTATGAAGTGCTTTAGACTATTAGACTATTGTAGATTGCCCTAGTTTCAGAGGTTACAGTGGAGGTTCAAAGTTTACAGTGGAACGTGTTCTTGTCACTTTATATTTTGCTAGCTTTACCTTTGTATTTGTGGCTTGTTTAATGTAAATTAATATATACATAGGTTGTTGGGATAAAAGCCACCCTGGTTATGGCAATTACGTCATCACCACTAAATATCAGGCAAATGCTGAGATAAAGATGGAGATGATGAACTGAAGGATGGAGAACACCAGCAATATTCCAGTGATCGCCAGATCATATCTCTAAAAAAGAAAAAAAAAAAAAATTCAACATGCCCATATTAAAATAGCTTCACAAATAATATCCCATCAATCATATTGAGTTTCTAAATATTATAACATAATACTATAAGGAGGCATCATATTGCTTTTGAACAATTGGAACATAGCGCATAATTCACTTGGAGATCTTTCTCACTTTTATGATACTTTTATGGTGTCTTTGCATCATTGTAAAGCATTAAGTCTATAGTTATTGTAATTGTATGGAAAAGAGACAAATTTTTTTCAATAAATAAATTGACACAATTGTATTTTGTGAACTATTCATTTAAATAGCAATTGAAGACTAATAACAAATTTAAAACAGATTCCACTTAATATTGCACACTAGACATTTGGTACCTTAAAATTTAAAACAGTTAAACAGATGTTGGAGTCAGTATGATCGTAGCTATAGGAGCACCTTTGATTGGGATCTGAAATGAGTCGTAACTCTATGCTCATCAGAAGAATGGCGAGTCCTGCAGTTATGGCACTGATCACATTCATTACAAGAGAGGCTTTCACCTACAGAAAGAAAAGCAGAAAGAGAAAGCAGAAAGAAACATTCAAATGTGAATGTGACTAATAGTAATGATGTAGCAAAAATGACCTGAACTCATTTTTTAACAAAGTAAATACTTAATGAGTCCGATGTCCTTTTAGTCCAGATCCCTTTAGTGGTTAAAAGAGTTTCAAGTTTCAGACTACTGTGGTAAAAGGAAAAAAGTGCTGTCAGTTTTGATAAAAAAAAAAAAAAAAAACACAATGGCCTTTTATCTTGCAGCCCCATTGTACCCATAAGATAGAAAGGGCTTTGTGTTTGTAGTTCAAAATTGCAGAACAATTAAAAAGTACTGTGAATAATAGTGTATATAAATACATTATAAAGTACATACATTATGACAAAAGAAGAATTCTCACCCACTGATTTCAGCAGATTTAGTGTACCTACCCCACACAGATGAAGTTTGTTGTGCGCATCAACAGACAGAGAGCCAGCACTGATGTACTGAGAAAAAAATAAAATAAAACATTGGACATGTTAAAGTTCATTCTGGAAATGATCTAGACAAAGATCAATACTTTATCCATTTTCAAATCAAAACCTCAATCAAAACTAACTTTGGAAACAACTATGAATAAATAGGAGCAGTAGCTGAAAACAATTATTGACAAAATACACATTATTATCTACAGATACAACATTAAACAATATAAACAATGGTAGCGAGACCTAAATATAAACATTAACACATTTAGTTTAAGTAGAAACACCAACATGCAACTAATCCAATGTAAAATTATACATAGAACACATATAACACAACTCAAAATATTTAAATGGATATGGTTTATCCTAACAAATGTGCTCATTGCCCTCTCAATATCCAAAATTATTACATTCATGCAATTTGGTCCTAAATTATCTGTTTATTTTAACCATGAAATCCATGCAAATTTATCTGAAATTGAACAACTATTTGTGGATTAATACACTATACTGACTACATATTATATAATAATCTGAATATTATTATATTATCTCTTTTTTCCCCCTACTAATCATATTATGTTATTTCCCTCCTATTTTGCCCTGTAATTCTTCAGATGGTCACATCAAGTCTTTCTCTACCCACCTACTGTCTTATTAGCTGAAGAAAGAAAGGTATTTATAACACTAAATTACAATTAGGTCTGGCAAACGAGAACAGACTGGCTGCAATAAGACACCTGGCTGAAACACTGAAATGCTTCAGGATCATCATTCACAGATACCCGTAGTAGTTGTGTACTAAGGTAAAGCCACAACTTGGCCATGCATCAGTGGTCTGGAAAGACCTACAAATCACAGGAAAAGGGTTCATGCACAGCTTGAAATCTGTCTTGTCCGTTTCAAATCATCAGTTTGAAGCACAGTCTTTTTTTTCTAGAAAAAAAAAAACAATTCTGGAAATTAAAATAAGAAGCTAGAAAGCAAAAGCCATTAAATTAAAAACTTTACAATAAGGGATCCCCAGTAGGTGATGCCACTAATGACAGAAATGGCTGGGTAAGGATAATTTTAGATATTGGTGGTGCGTACAATACCACACAAGAAAACCATCACTCCAGTCATTATCTGGACAGTCTAGACAGAGCAGATATTAGTAAAAATAAATAAATAAATAATGTTCATAATTGCATATATTTAATGTTTAGACACACACTCAAAGAAGCTATCTTTTATACGCTGCACTACAGTTTGACTGGCACACATCTATTCACTTGAGGACTTATGACATATTTTTGTTATTGTTGTTTTAAACTTTTTATCACAGATGACAAAGAGATACTAAAAGCATTCCAAAAGCATTTATTATTATAATTCATCAGTAATTAAATGCATTACCCCTAATGCCTTTGGTTGTGCTTTGAAAAATTCTGTAAGAGTCATATTATGACATGTTCCTCTGGCCTGCTGTCCATCACCACAAATAACAGTATCTTGTGCCACCTGTGGATTTACTTGGATGATACCTTTCTGGCAAAAGGGAACACCACAATCCTTTTCCTAAAGCCATTTAGCACCTTTTCCATAGCACCAATTAATATACCATTAACATTTATATGGTTACCAATTAATAAACCATATGCATTTAAATATACATCTGACGTTATTGAAAAGGCTTTTACTTTAATAAAAAGTAAAAGGGAAAAAAAAAGAAAAAGGAAAAAAAAGAACTGCACAGCTTAAAATGTTGTCACCTAATATATTAATTCCTTAGTAAAATAAGCATGCATATGCACACCATACGAGGTACCGGTCAGAAGACATCAAAGTTGCATAAAGAGGCATAAGACCACACACTCAATAATATATTCTCATAATCATTTGGTAGTCTAAGATTCTATAAATTTATGGAGTATTTTATAAAATTTGCATTATTCACACATATGAACATGAATATTAGCATGATAGTATATTTTATTTGAAATTAAATCATGCATTATATTAATAGTATTTTTGTAGCCTAATGACCAAACAAATCTTAAAATCTTTAAATGGAATTTTATGTACCAAAGTATAACAATCAACAACTTACACTAAAACAGCCACTGGTGTGAAAGATCACTTGGTCAAAGATGATCACTTGGTCAATAGATTGTGCTTATTTTTAATTGATGTGTATCAAAGTGTGTATATAAATATGGGGTGACACTTTATAATAATTATAAACTAATAAAGTACTTACAAATCATTAACAAACTTGTTTATTGTAAATTCATATTTTATAAACTATAATACATTAAAATCTATACAAATAATGAGCTCTTTACTCATTATCACTGTAATTAAAATATTATTGTTGTTTAATTAGCTCATAGTAAAGGAACTGTTAATTGGTAATAAGCCAAGTAAATAATTCTCACTTTAGGTCATGGAAAATGGGAAAATGTCATTTATAAAGTGCTTTACCAAAAACTTTATTGAACATAAATTGCATTTATATTTAGTGTTTCTAAAAATATATACTAAATGTTTAATTACAGTGTTACGGTTGTGAGGTTTTTGTTGTTGTTCCTGCTGTCTCCTTCTCCTCTAGGATTGTGGTTGGACCAGAGGAAGAGGCCTGGACTATAAAATCCCCTGGAATTCCTCTGGAGGGAGCTCTTTGCTTTTTTTGTATGCACTTGGTTGTACTGTGTGTGTGACCTGTGAAAGTGTAGTACAACGTCTGTTGTGCTCTGTGTAGTGGTAGCAGAGTGCTGTTAGCCACTGGTAACTGTTTGTGACATGCTCTTAGAAACCTCAGAGCCTTTGTGATCACCTCTGTCAAAGTGAAATGAATTTGAGAAGCTGTAGGGGGTGAGTGCCTTTTTTCTTTAGGCCAAACGGCCTTATACTTTTCTCTTGTTTATTGGCTAGTTAAGGAGATAGGGTATGCTATTGTATATTTTGTTTTCTTTATTTGTGGTTCCTAGGGAAGTTAGTTCTTGTGGGAAAGTTAGTTTCTTTTTTTGTTTGTTATTTTGGCATTAGCTCACCCCTGAAGATTTTGCTTCAACTTTTTTTCCCTTTTTCCTCTTTGTTCAATTTTTCTGATTTACTCAGGATACTTTATCAAATCTAAAATGCAATATTTTGAAAACAATCAAGAGAGCAAGAACTATTAATGTATTTACTACAGTTTAGAAACTATGGATTAATTATAAACTAATAGTTTGCAAATGATTTGTAAGTACTTTTCTTATATACTTATTATAAAGTGTTACCAAATATGGGCTTTTTCATTTTAAAAATTCATAGATGTTAACTGATGCATAAAATATTTTACCTGAAATGAAATGAGTTTTGTTGATGCGGATGTCTGATCGCTCTGCTGGTGTATCTTTGTATGTGTGGACTGTGAAGAACCGCTAAGGAGGAGCTTGTGTCATATGAGCTTCCTTTGTACTTTTAAGGATTATGTAACATGCTTACAAATGCCTACAAAAAATCAGAGTTCATGAGTTCAATTAGCAAAACTCTACAAATCTTAAAAATCATTTATGAGCGATGATTGTAACATTGATCAAGGGGACACTATTTGGGCATTACCAAAAAAAAAAAAAAAAAATTCACATTGGGTTGAGATTAACTGATAAAGTACCTTGAATGCAATCACTGTGAGTTGGTCTGGGAAATAATAATAATAATAATAATAATAATAATAATAAAGTAGATGTAATAATGTAATATAATAATGAATAATGTTGATGTCTTGTTTTGAACAAGTTCAGACAACTACATCAGAATGGCCTAGTTTCACATCAGACAGGTGCCAGGCAGTTTACCATTGTGGTTGCTTGAAATTTCCTTTACGTTTTTGTCTATGGTGTGGAGAGATTGCTTTGTCTGACATGAGCAAACTGCAGTAATGTAATACTTATACACTCCTGATTTTTAGGTTGCCATTGCATGAGCAAACTGTAGATAACTATAGCATACAGCAGGGGTCGGCAACCTACGGCTCCCGTGCCAACAGTGGCACGCAGAGGGATAATCGCTGGCACGCGAGCAGTAGAGAAAACTGCATACTGACGTAGATTTTGAGGTAATAACTTCTCATAGTCACACAGCCTGTTAAGAGCTATAAATACTATTAAAGTGTGAGAATTAACTTGCGCTAGTCTACGGATGCAAGCGCACAAACTAGGCACTCAAGATCAAAGCCTCAGTGGTCTAAAAGCACTCGTCAATGTCAAAATGACGGAGATGGCCAATCAAATCAAAGTAGGCGGGGTTTACTGTTCACGGAAGCAGAGCGTGAAGCGTCAGTTTAGTTTAAAGGAGTCATATCAAATTTTCCTTTCTCTTTGGAATGTTACAAGCTCTTGGTGCATAAAGAAGATCGGTAACACTTTACAATAAGGTTCCATTAGTAAATGTTAGTTTATGTATTAACTAACATGAACAAACAATGAACAATACATTTATTACTGTATTTATTAATCTTTGTTAATGTTAGTTAATGGAAATACAGTTATTCATTGTTAGTTCATGCTAATTCACAGTGCATTAACTAATGTTAACAAGCACAAATTTTGATTTGAATAATACATTAGTAAATGTTGAAATTAACATTAACTAAGATTAATAAATGCTGTAGAAGGATTGTTCTTGCTTAGTTCACGTTAACTAAAGTAGTTTACTTACATTAACTAATGGAACCTTATTCTAAGGTGTTACCAGAAGATCTTTAAAGTTGCAAAGACTAAAGTCTCAAACCCAAAGAAATATTCTGTCACAGCCTTTGTTTTGCAATGTGTTATTTTGGCCACTAGAGGTCCCCAGTATGCACTCATGTCAACATTGTGCCTTTCGTAATCAGTGTTATTGTTTTCACATGTTTTCTCATTCTGGGCTGTCTATTTAAGCTGATCACTTCCTTTGCATCTTTGCTTGGTTATTATTGTTCCTAAGCAAGTTGCTGCCGTAAGTCTGCTCAAGTTCCAAGATCTATTCTTTGAAAGTATTTTTGAATTGTTTTCCTGTGAATAGTTTTGCTGTTTTTCTCTGAGTTTTTGTTTTTGAGACTATTTTACTATTTTTGACCCTTTCTGGTCTGAGGATTTTTCTGTTTTGTAACCTTACTCTATACAAAGGATTTTTTGTCCCCTTTTGCTGTTTTTGTTAAATAAACTCTTCTGAGTTAAGTTAACAAGGCGTCTGACTATTGGGTTCAACTACCTCCTGTGGCTCAGCGGTAGAAATTCACTCTGGCATCAGAGACCCAGGTTTGAGCCCCGGTCCTGACATATTCTTTATAAAAATTAAGACTCGTCCATGCCCTCCTAAAATGCCTCATTTAAACACACCCCCACATGTCTACGTCACGATGTAGGAAGATTTGCATAACGCTGCCCAAATGTTCACGCAAAGAAAGAAGGCGTAACCTTTAATTCTCACTGTTGCCGCTGCCGCCATGTTGTGGAGATGCTGTTTCGCTGTGAAAGCGATAATACTTCGTTTAGCCTTCCATAAGAGGACACAACTAGAAATCAGTGGTAAAGTTGTATTTACAACACTGTTCCAGAACAATTCAACCCAAATATTCAGATGTTTGCAGCACATTTTATGGAGGACTGTTTCCTGATCCTGGGAGAGAAGACTATAATGGCAGCTGTTCTGACTCACAGTCTGTAAGTACGTTTACATATGTAAAAGATTTGCCACTGACGTTTCGAATGCGAGTTTTGAGCAGTGTAGAGTAGTGCTTGTTGTTCGTCGTTTCTCGGATCACAAATGCAGACATGGTTTTATGTTTACGCGTCATGATGCAACGCAATGCGTAAAAACACAGTATAAGTCATTATAATAAGTAATTATGTCCCCACTGGATGCAACAAATGGCTTGTTTGTAATGGGTTTTATTGTTTTTGTCTTGTCGCGCCGGTGTTCTGACCGGGACATGCATCACAGTATGGCAAGGGGTATAACATTTCCGTCACACACTTGAGTCATTCTGCCAATCACAAAGCACTGGATAGCTGGCCAATCAGAGCACACCTCGCTTTTCAGACCGATGAGCTTTGTAAAAAAACTGTGTTTCAGAAAAGTGGGGCATAGAGGAGAAACAATAATGTACAGTATGTGGAAAATAATGTGTTTTTTGAACCTTAAAGCACATACCGTAAACACATTTCATTACACCACATACACAAAATAATGTTATTTTTAGCAGAGGTGGAAAGAGTATGAAAATATTCTACTCAAGTAAAAATACCATTACATGAATGAAATTTTACTTAATTACAAGTAAAAGTACCAGGAGGGAGGCAAAAATGGGACAGGCCAAGGATGTCAAACTCAGTTCCTGGAGGGCCATAGCCCTGCACAGTTTAGATATAACCCTAATTAAACACATCTGATCCAGCTAATCTAATCATATTTAAATCTCAAACCAGTTGAAGGAATCAGTTATTTATAATCAGTTATTTATATACATTTGGGCTATTATTAGTATCAACAAAATTCATGTTTTCAATGCAGAGAAGCTGCATCTGAAGTGGCATTTAGATGTATTCACACGCTGTTTAATGCAGGACATGAATGCATTTAACCTGTAGTTACACATGCAAAAATAATGTTTTGATATAGAAGACATAAAATGTTGAGTACTTATTTGAAATTATAAAAAATAATAAAATAATACATTAAATGTGAAATTAAATTCGCCAGTGGGTGTCAGCAAGTCACTGTTAATAAGTGAGTCATTGCGATTGAACCGAATCGTTTAAACGGTTGATTCGTTCAGGAACGAAACACCATCATTCCTCAGAGACGCAAAACTGTGCTGGTGGCTGTGTGTGCTGTTGTCGAAAAACAAGCAATATGGTGTCTAAACCGCAAGTCTCTTAATTAACGTCTTGTTTATTGAACTGTTGTTAATACATATATATATATATATATATATATATATATATATATATATATATATATATAATCATGCTGATTTTTAAAGTAAATAAAACACACTCTACCATGTTATAATGATTTACTATATGAAATTATATAAATATATATATTTTCTGCCCCTATATCTTCAATTTTGTGATCATTTTAAATGCATTTTACTATAGGCCTACATCGCGGAACTCTGTAGTGTTTGGTTTGGTTTTTGGCAAAATACTGATAATATCAAATTGCACATCGTTAAAACAACAATTACGATATTATCGCAGATCGCACACCCTGCACCACTGTCTTTTTGGCTAATTTTAGCAAAAGGTTTTGCTCAAATTAGTCAAAGCTTAATTTTAAACACCAATGCAAGTATTAACCTTACCTCTACACGCTTGCGTAGGGCTGATGTTGAGATTTTATAAGCTGCTAGTTTGGTCTCCCCAGGCAAACACAGCTTAGGCTGCATAATAGAGCATAAATATGGCCATGGGGTTCAGTTTACTTCCTTCGAGCTCAACTTCAGCAGAATACTGCTGGGTTTCGTTTTCAGCGGTGTCTGCACCACTAACGCCTGTCTGTCCGTCGTCCGTCTGCATCTTTCTTGTGATTTTAGCGCCCATTTGTGCTCTCCTGACAGATCCTGACCATTATTTACTGAAGTAGCTTCCAGGGAGCGATTTTTTTTACTCAGTAATTAATGCGTTTTAAAATGTAGGGAAGTACAATACTTAAAACAAAATATACTTAAGTAAAAGTAAAATTACAGATTTTAAAAATTACTTGAAAAAGTAGAAGTACACAAAAAAAGCTAATCAATTACAGTAACGCGAGTAAATGTAATTCGTTACTTTCCACCTCTGCTTTTTAGCAACATCATATGAACCCTTTAACGTTAAAGAGAGCCAGGGAAGATGAAGCTGCAAATCATTTAATATTAGTCAACTTTTAACAATACGTTTTACGACAGAAATGTTAAATGACCGACAGCTATATCCAGTGATGCAAACTACTCATTTTTTATTTTTTTTCTCAAATATGGGCATTATGAGAGAGAGAGAGAGAGAGAGAGAGAGAGAGAGAGAGAGATTTTGTGATGCAAACTGGTGTAAATTGTTCTGCGTCTATGTAGAGCTCTCTCCCACAAACAATGAAGTTTAGTTACTTAAAAAAAATAGGCGAGTTTTTACCCCCCTCAAATTAGTTGCGAAATATGATGTAGCGATTCAGTATCGATTAATAAAAGTTACATGGCAGCGCTGACAAGTTTATGAGCTTCCGAATGTTACTTTTTGCACAGCGCGATCTCTGATTTCTGTGTGCGAGCGGTGTGTGTGTGCAAGCACACGCATCAATTAAAGCAGCGCATTAATATAGAGCGGTGATTAAACTGAACGGTTTTAATGCAGTGGCCTTGTCAGACACATACAGTGGTCTTCAGTACGGTTATAATATATATCGGTTATTCAAAAAACATTTGAAAAGTTTAAAAAACAATTTATGAAAAAAATCCTCTGATACTATTTGCACGAAAATCAAATAGGCCTATTGTTTTTTATCGTATCATTTCAAAAATGTGTATGTACTGTATAAATACTGAAAGCATTAAAAAGGAGGGGCGATGTTGGCACAGTGGTTAACCAGAAATATTTAAAATGGCACGTCATGCCAAAAAGGTTGCCGACCCCTGGCATACAGAGATAACATGACCCACTATCCTAGTAGAAAAAAATAATGTACTGACCCCAAACATCAATTAAACTTAATTTGTATGTATTCATTATAAGTTGTATTATTATTTCAACTTAAAGAGGACATCTGATTAAATTTTCACTTTTTCTTTTTTCAGCCTTTTTTTTTTTTTTTTTTTCTTTTGCATTTAGTTAAGTATCTGGCATGTCTACCAGCTCAGAAAAGCTGAAAAGAAAACACAAAGCCAGTTTTTATAGGCTGTAGGCATACTGAATCTGAAACGGTGTCATCCAGCGAGCGATTTCAGTTTGCAGCTGGTTTCTACATAGATAGCTAGCACGCTTTGAATAAGACCACCTTAGAGCCGGAATGGATATTTCTTATTGCATTGTTCTTGGTTATGGCATTATATCCAATGGCTCCAAGGCATATACGGAGCCTCCTTATATGACTTCCCATTACGCTTTAGCAGTCATTGGACACACATCGACAATGAAGTGATCCTGTCATGCAACCTGTCTTCGTATTAAAGTTACTGAAGTTATTCAGTCAAGAGCAGTGAGTGATTTTCTGTTTTCATTTTATTGTTTGGGTTCAGTTAACAGCATAGACAGCAGTAGGTACTATACATTACACTGCTGTCACACAGATCTAATATACACATGCAATTTCTTTCTCGGTTGTTTACATTTACAGACATAACCGACTGTTTATGTAAACTTTTTTTTTTTTATTACATTTTTTTGATTTAGAGCTATTTACACTAGAGCCAGAGGTCTGCCCTATACATAAAAAAAAAGAAGAGAAAAAAACAACCAGGGGGTTACAATACAATGTTACAAAACAATATTAGTGGGATATCAGGTACATCTCAGGATTTCAATAACTTTGTGTGTTTTTGACATAACCATATGTGTACTTAAACTGAGTAGTTTAAACTGTTATGGTTTTAAAACACATGAAGATACTAAGATTTCATGATGTAGAACTGCAATGTCGTGTGAGTGCGATATGACAATCAAAACCAAACATATGTTTTGTTTCGGCAGAGTATCCAAGGCACAAGCTGTAAAGGCACAGTCCTATTCTGGAAAAGGGGCAGGAAAACAGCAGCTCTTTTGCATTTTGATAATACATGCTCATATTGTAGCATAGCATGTTTTTGCTTCCATTTAAAATGGGCATTTTCAAAATGGTATAATAAATGTTCTAATGGGTATTTTGAGCTGAAACTTCACAGACACATTCTGGGGTCACCTAAAACTTATATTTCATCTTGTAAAACGGGGCATAATAGGTCCCCTTTAAAAAAAAAAAAAAAAAATCATTTATTGTACATTTTAATTCTCAATCCAATATTTTTTCTGTTCAGTTCCTGTAACATTAGAACAGATTTAACTTGTTTGGTGTTGTTTGGTCATTTTCAATTAAAAAAAAAAAATGTGTTTTGAATTTTTTAAAATGTATTTTATCGGAATGGTACAAAACTTTTGGACAAAAAAAAAAAAAAAAAAAAAAAAACACAAAAATGGATGCTAAACAGACAGACACACACACACATACTTGTATATCATGTGTTCACGGGGAATCTTCATAGGCACAATGTCTTTTTATACTGTACAAACTGTATTTTCTATCCCTTTACCCTAAACCTACCCTCACAGAAAACTACTGGCAAAAAAAAAAAAAGTTTAGTATATATATTTTTAAGCCATTTGGTTGACAAGGACACAGGAAATGTCTTAAAAAACTATGTTAAATATTGTAAATACCCATAAACATTTGTGTCGTCATAAACCATGGATTCAAGCCAAAACACATGCACAGACAGAGAGAGTTTGAGACTGTTTACCAGTAAGTGACTCAAGTTTTGATCAAGCATTCCTTTTGGTTACAGTTTATTTTTACAGTGTCCTTGTGTCCAGTGTAATTATCCATCAATAGTACGGGATTAATTTTAAATAACTACATGTACTTACCACATGGTTAGGGTTATGATTAGGGTTACTAGCATGTAATTATGCATAATTAAATGTTATTATAATAGTAAATACATGTACTGTGTAACAAGGACACCTTAAGTAAGGTTAGGGGCAGGTTTGGTGGAATATTAAAGGGTCGACTGTAATTATAGATGTAACTAAAAAATTTATTACAGATGTAATTGCATGATGGCATTTTCAAACATAAATGAAATGTAAAAACATGTATGTACACAATAAGTGCAATTTATCAAATGACTAATTTAAATAAGTACATAGTAGTTAGGACAGCTAATATAATGGGGGTCCTATATTGACTTCGTATAGAAATAAATGGTCCATAATTTAGATGTGAATATTGTTTAGTAACATGGAATCTCCTCAAGATATTACGGAGCCCCTCTGGTCCCACTCTGTCAAAAAACAAAAAAAAAAAATTATAACTATCTTGTGGCCTCAAGATAAGTAACTCGTGACCTCAAGATAAGTAACTCGTGGCCTCAAGATACTAGCTCGTGGCCTCAAGATACTAGCTCGTGGCCTCAAGATACTAACTCGTGGGCCTAAGATACTAACTCGTGCCTCAAGATAAGGTAACTCGTGGCCCTCAAGATACTAACTCGTGGCCTCAAGATAAGAACTCGTGGCCCCTCAAGATACTAACTCGTGGCCTCAAGATACTAACTCGTGGCTCAAGATAAGTAACTCGTGGCCTCAAGATACTGACTCGTGGCCTCAAGATAAGTAACTCATGGGCCTCAAGATACTAACTCGTGGCCTCAAAGTAAGTAACTCGTGGCCTCAAGATACTAACTCGTGGCCGTCAAGATAAGTAACTCATGGCCTCAAGATACTGACTCGTGGCCTCAAGATAAGTAACTCGTGGCCTCAAGATACAGTACTAACTCGTGGCCTCAAGATAAGTAACTCGTGGCCTCAAGATACTAACTCGTGGCCTCAGGATAAGTAACTCGTGGCCTCAAGATACTACTCGTGGCCTCAAGATAAAGTAACTCGTGGCCTTCAGATACTAACTCGTGGCCTCAAGATACTAACTCGTGGCCTCAAGATACTAACTCGTGGCCCTCAAGATAAGTAACCTCGTGTGCCCTAAAGATACTAAACTCGTGGCGCTCAAGATAAGTAACTCGTGGCCTCAAGATTACTAACTTGTGGGCCTCACTATATAAACTCGTGTGCCTCAAGATTAAGTAACTCGTGGCCTCAAGATACTAACACTCGTGGCCTCAAGATACGTTACCTATGTGGCCTCAAGATAAGTAACTTCGTGGGCTCAAGATACTAAACTCGTGGCCTCAAGATAGTGAAGTGTCTGACCACTGGACCCTTTGTATTTAAACTGGACCCACTTTACTGTAATGCAATGTAATACTTCACATTCTGTGCAATTTTTCTCTGTTTTAATATTTCAGCGTAATATAGTTTGCTGCAGTTCTGGCTTCTATTTTTATTTACTAGTACTGTTCATCACAGTCAATTCAATTCTGTTAATACAGTAAGTGGTAAATCTTGTAGGCTGCATATCCATAGTCCTTTATAATTCTTCTTCATAGTTATTATCATTGCACATAGTATTTATACTTTTACGTGTATATGGGGCTAATTGTTTATTTACCAACCTCTCTCTATTATTTATATCCTTTAAATGTCTTGATGTGCACACATCAACTGTGACACAAGAATTGTCCCCTGAGTTATCAAATATCAATAAAGATCAATAAAGTATGCTCTAATTCTGATTTTAAAGTTAGCCTATAGTAGTGTGCAGACTAGTTCATTAATTATTGGACGTGTTTTCACATTTTGGAAAAGGCTGTCCGTGTAGCCTACAATAAAACATCAGCAGAAGGAGGGCGTTCTAGGCTTAGGTACCACGCTGTACCAGTCCGTCTGGCTGTATGTATTTATGTATTTCGCCCGGGATTTCCCAGCCAGTACTTGTGAACGTCACATGCAAAGTATGAATTAATAGATCTTGCCCCAGGACGTTGCCAGTTTTAATATACAAAAGTTGGTGGTTTGAGGTGTAAACAATTCGTCGCCTGCTGCAGATAAGTTGTTTGTGCTTGGATGCACATTGGATCATTTTTGTCAGAGTTTGTTGCCCTCCCAGTTACCATGGTGTC
>NC_056576.1:19278872-19278959 GCF_018340385.1 Cyprinus carpio
CAAATGTTTGTTTGTTTGTTTTCTAATGGCATATCATTCATGGTTTGGATACACACACACACACACACACAAAGGGAAGCTACAGTA
>NC_056576.1:19279161-19285711 GCF_018340385.1 Cyprinus carpio
TCTATTTTATATTCCTTTAAATGTCTTGAAGTGCACATCAACTGTGACACAAGAATTGTCCCCTGAGTTATCAATATCAATAAAGATCAATAAAGTATTTCTGATTCTGATTTTAAGTTAGCCTATAGTAGTGTGCAGTCTGGTTCATTAATTATTGAAGTGTTTCACATTTTGGAAAAGCATGTCATTGTAGCCTACAATAAAACATCAGCAGAGGGCGTTCTAGGCTTAGGTCACAGTACCTCCGTCTGGCTGTACGTATTTATGTGTATTTCCCGGTATTTCCCAGCCAGTATTGTGACGTCACATTGCAAAAGTATGAATTATAGGATTTGCCAGGACGGCCGTTTTAATATACAAAAGTTGGTGTTTTGAGGTGTAAAACAATCGTCGCGGCATGGCAGATAGTTGTTGTGCGATTGGATTGGCACACTTTGGATGCATTTGTCGCGTTTTGTTGCCTCCAGGTTATCAATGGTAGTCACGTGACTGCAAAAGGATGAATGCGTGTTCCGTAATCACAACAACAAAGTGGTCAGATCTATGTATCTGAGGAGATTTACGTTACAAAGATTAAACCGGAGTGGTTGTATTATGTATTTTCATGCATTACTGTTTGGTTTAACTCAGGAGAAACTATGCATAACCTATGAGAAGAATTATAAAGGACTATGGATATGCACGGCCTACAAGGATTTACATTACTGTATTAACAGAATTGAAATTGATGGTGAGACAGTACTAGTACATGAATAGCAGCAGAACTGCAAGCAAACTATAGTACACTGGAATTTAAAACAGAGAATATTGCAAGAAATGTGAAGTATTACATTGACTACCGTACGGTCACAGTTTAATAACAAAGGGTCATGTGTCCGAAACGTCACTATCTTGAGCCACGGAGTTAGGTCTTTGAGGCCACGAGTTCCTTATTTGAGGGCACGGTTAGTATCTGAGGGCACGAGTTAGTATCTTGAGGCCACGAGTTACTTATCTTGAGGCCACGGAGTTAGTATCTTGAGGCCACGAGTTAGTATATTGAGGCCACGAGTTAGTATATTGAGGCCACGAGTTACTTCTGTGAGGCACACGGTGAGTATCTTGAGGCCCACAGTTATTATATTGAGGCCCGAGTAGTATCTGAGGCCACGAGTAGTATCTTGAGGCCACGAAGTTACTTATCTGAGGCACGATGTTCGTATCTTGGGCCGGCCACGGATAGTTATAATTTTTTTTTTTGACAAAGTGGGACCAGAGGGTCTCCATAGATATACCAAATAGTAAAGAAAAAAAAAATTATTATTGAGTCACCAAAAGCAACAATATGAGATAAGGTTTTGAACAGTAGGATCTCTCACTGAAATCAGATCAATGGGAAGTAACAGGACAAGATATGTTAGTACCGAAGAGAGAGGACTCAGTATTAGTTTTATTTTACTAGCAAGTTATACACACATTGTACCAACTTTTTTATTGATTAAAATGCCCCCGTTCACATTCACTTGACCAGCTAAGAAGAATGAAAGTGCTGTCGTTTTTCAATTAAAGCATGTTGTTGTTTTTAAAATTAGTAGTAAATAATTCTATGTAGCCTACACATTTCAAGAGGCACGTTTTAAAAAATTGAAATGATTGATATTAACAGTGTAGACTTGATTTTCTATTTCAGCATAAATATTATGGTTGCGTTATATTCCTTTTCATTCTGCTAGCTTACTTGTGTGTGTGGTTTGTAGTGTAAATTAAAATACATTTGGAATAAAACTGACTACCACCCTTGATTATAGCACTTACATTACATAACACTAAATCATTACCTGGTTTAGTGCCACATTGACCACGTAGGTCTAAGGGGCTGGTGGCTGTGCAGGCCAATCCTGAGATAAAGATGGACATGCATGACGAGGATGAGAGAAACACAGCACTATTCCCAGGATCCCCAAAAATAAGTTTCTAAAAAAAAAAAAATATAATCTATATATAATATATATATATATATATATATATATATCTATATGTATGAAATAGTTTCAAAAATAAACTCTGTTACAAACCAAACAATCAAATGTTTGTGGTTTGTTTTCTAATGGCATACATTCATGTTTGGATACACACACACACGCACACACAAAGGGACGCTACAGTATCTAATGTTTTATGCACTACGTCTTAAAAGCAAATCCAACGGGGAAATATCTTCATATACAATTAACTTTTTTTTTTTTTTAAAAACGGGAAGAAACTGAGATAATAAAAGTATCGAAAATATATGAAAGTAGTTTCACAAATTAATCTGTTTAACATCTATCAGTTAATTAAGTGATTTTCTAAATACTATACTTACCTAAATACTATTACATGCATGTCTGTAAAAGTAATGGATAAATCTACTTTTGTTTTTTTTTGGTTTTTTGGTACTGTGTACTCTATAAGGAGACACTAGAAGGAACGCTTGGGACATAGTCCACGAGTCACATGGACTATTTTTTTAAATATTATGATACTTTTGTGGTGACATTCATTTTGAAGCATGAAATCTCAAGTGCCATCTAACTGTATGGAAAGAAGTGACCAGCAGTCTTTATTAGTAAAGAAAACAGTTTCAATTACTAAATAATGACACAATTGTCATTGTTGGATTAAGTATTAATTTAAATAAATAAAACTGCAATAAAAAAAAATACAAATTGAAACAGATCACATTAATATAGTACTGCACATTGACAGTTAGTACTTAAATTGTAAAACACATGGGACTCAGAAGAATATTCTATAAACTCATCTGTTATAGGATCTGAAAGGATTCGCAAATCTATGCCAATCAGAAGCATGGGGAGTGCTGCAGTTATGGCCAGGATCACATTCATTACAAGAGAGGCTTTCAACTACAGGAAGAAGAGAAGCAGAAACAATAAAATGTGACATAGTAATAGTAATGGATGTACACATGTAAATGTTCCTGAACTATGTAAATGATAATAAGCAGAGGTCTTTTTATCACATCCCTTTTAAAATAATTCAGAATACCTGGTATGAGTGTTTAAAGTCATGTGGTTGTTTTTTGGTTGTTTATGCAAATATACCAGTAGTTGTGGCTAAAAGCCGTATGAGATTTTATTATTACTATATTATATTATATTATATTATTATTATTGGTACCGAAAACATCTGGCAAATTAAAGATTATTTATTTTTTCTCGAATATTGGAACAAATAGTGACAGGAGAGAGTTGAGAATGTTTGACCGTAATCAGTGACTCAAGTTTGGATCAAGCATGCCTTTTGGTAAACTTTTAGGTGTCTTTGTTTCAGTGTAATCTAAAATAAAGTATACTGATTAATATAATTTAATCTACATGTACCTACTACATGTTTAGGGTTAGGATTAGGGTTTGGTTGGGGGAGGGGGGGGGTGGGGGGGGGTTAGAGTTTTCATTAAAAAGCATGTAAAAAAAAGCAGCTATATATAGGGAAAAAGTAGGACCCACAGTGCTGTGGTTTTTGTTGCTGCCGTATTGTTAGTGGTTGGAAATTACAATTCACTATAAAATCACTATGTAGTTTTACTTTGTAGCTACTATGTTTCATACTGTCTTTACTCAATGAACATATGATTAAAGGGGTTTAAGTTGCAAAACAAAAGTAATGTGAATTAGTGTATGAATATATTGCAAACAATGCAACAGAAGAGTTCTCACCCACTGACTTCAGCACTTTATATGTACATACCACACACACAGGATGAAGTTTATTCCTGCGCCAGCAACAGACAGAAATTAGCGCCAATGTACTGAGAAGAAACAATGAACATGTTAAAGTTAATTATGCAAAAAATAAAAATTAGAAGCTATAAAAAAGCAAAGCCATTAAGAAATGAAACTTACAATAAGGGATCCCCAGTAGGTTATACCAGTAATAACAGAAATATTGGGGTGCTCAGGTAATTGTACTCATCAGGTGCGTACGGCCACCAAATAAGAAAAACCATCATTCCAGTCATTATCTGGACAGTCTAGACAGGAGAGATATGGGTCAAATGTTTACATTTTGTTTGTTTGTCTTTCTAATGGCATATCATTCATGTTTGGATACACACACACACACAAAGGGAAGCTACAGTATACAGGTAGTAATGTTTTATGCACTACAGTCTTAAAGCAATCCAACGGGGAAATCTCTTCACTTATGACAATTAACTTTTTTTTTTAACACGGAAGAAAATTAGATAATAAAAGTATTCCGAAATCATTCATAATTATAATTCATCATTAAACACATTACCCCTAGTGCCTTCGGTTGTGCTTTGAAAAATTCTGGTAAGAGCCGTATTATGATATGCCCCTCTGGTCTGCTGTCCATCATCAAAAATAGTATCTTGTGCCACCTGTGGATTTACTTGGATGATAACTGTAGCTTTGTCATTTGAGATGACCTTGCTGCTCTCCATTCTAGTTTTCACCTGTAAATGAGCATTAAGCGTTAAATTTCTGCTTTTCACAACTTATTTAATGTTGTTGTTGTTGTTGTTGTTTTTTCCTGTTTCTCTGGTACAGTCTATTTGCATTTACAGTATATCTAAAGCATGAGCTGGTGCTCTTACTGTATCTAGAGTGACTTACAAAACTGTGATACTGCCGGGGTTTCTCAAACTAGAACATTTCAAAGACTTACATTAGTTTGCTCTGCAATAAAAAAGAAGCAAAAAAAGAGACTGCTCAGCTAAAAATTTTGTTACTCTAACATATACTTATATCATAATCATTTGATAATAATAATCATAATATTTTTGGATATGTACCAAACTGTGTGCACTTATATATGTAATTGATTAAAATAATTGTAGATGTTAACAGCTGCATAAAATATTTTACCTGAAATGAAATAAGTTGTGTTGATGGATGTCTGATCGCTCTACTGGTGTATCTGTGTGTGTGGGGGGGCTGTAAAGAACCACTAAGGAGGAGCTTGTGTCATATGAGCTCGCTTTGTACTTTTAAGGATTATTTAACATTCTTCCTCCTACAATTTAAAGGGCTTTATATATACTCCGTATAAAAAAATAATAATAAAAATAATAATAAACAAAAACCTTAAAAAGTCTTAAATTTTTTTGTTATCTTTTTTTTTTATTCTTTTTTGTTGTCTGTACAATTTATAAAAAATTATGCCTACAAAGAAAAAAAATGAGTTGAACTGACAAATTTTTTTTACAGTGTAGATAAACACTTCACGGAACCATAAATCATGGCCATTGATTGAGGACAAAAATGTTTTATTTAAAATTTGACGTGTTCAAAACACATACACAATAATCCTGTAGCTGACCACTCATTTATCAGTAAAAATGAAAGGCTTAAATCATTAATAAATTAAATTCAAACAGTACTTACATCTTTGTATGGCTTATTCAATTATCAAAACTCAATCAATCTGAAATATCTATCTATATATCTATCTATCTATCTATCTATCTATCTATCTATCTATCTTATTTAAACATTAAAACAGCAAAAGCAGTAATATTGTGAAATATTTTTATTTAAAATAACTGCTTTCTATTTGAATATATTTTAAAGTATAATTTATTACTGTGATCAAAGCTAAATTTTCAGCATCTTTACTCCAGCATTCAGTATCACGTGATCATTCAGAAATCATCCTATCTGGCAGGGAAGAGACTTAGCACCAAACCTTAGGAAATAAAAAAATAATTTGATGATGACAGCTCTCTCTCTTTCTGTGTATGTGTGTGCGCTCATGCTGTTTGCAACAACAATGCAAAAAAAAACCTTGCTCCTGTTCTTATTTTATATGACATGGTTTCAGAGCTGTTCATATTACAGTGGCCCTAAGGAAAGAAAGAAAGAACGATATGATTAAATAATGGGACAACACAGTAATTTAATAACTAAAAAACAAAATACTACACAATAAACATGAAAGCAAAATATTGCACATTGTGCATATAAAAACCTCAAATATATTAAGTTGGATCATCCATTGATATTACTGCTACTCAGATGCCTATCAGAAGAAATGGCTTTCTTTCCTGCAGTTACAGCACTGGAACACATTCTATCCTTAAGAGAGTGCTTTCTGCATCCTACAATATCAGAAATGTTCTAGTTTGCAGACTACCAGCAGTATTTTGCACCTCTGAATGTAAATTTATCGACACTAAATTCGCGCGTAAATTTCCACTTGGCAAAATAAATGCATGCACAGAATTTAATCTTAAGTCTATAGCATTAATTCAATCCTTCAATCTACATAGGAATACGTTGAAGATTTAAAAGCAAAATACTCACTTTGTCTGATATACATCAAGTAAAATATTGAAAAGCAAAATTGTGCCATAAATTCATCCAGTTTTTCTTGGACCTTACCACCAGCCTAAAGCTACAGTGGTGACAACTAACTTTTTATAACAGATGATGTCTATATTATGATGTCTTTAACAAATGTTTTTTTCTGATAAAACAGAATTATAATGTGTTGAATTGGTGAGGAATATGTACATACCACATATGGATGACATTTATTCTGTGTT
>NC_056576.1:19286709-19294546 GCF_018340385.1 Cyprinus carpio
TGTTTTTTCATTTAATGGTTTTGCTTTATAGCTTCGTAATTTTTATTTGCATAATTAACTTTAAACATGTTCAAGTTTCTTTCTCAGTACATTGTGCTGGCGTCTCTGCCTGTTGCTGCTTGCTGCGCAGAGATAAACTTCATCTGTGTGTGGTATGGACTATAAATTCTGAAGCAGTGGGTAGACTCTCTGTTTGCTTGTTTTCAATATAATTCATACACTAATTCCATTAACTTTGTTTTGCAAGCTTAAAACCTCCTGTTTAATCCTCTGTTTCATTGAGTAAAGACTGGATGGAACTTCGTATGAAGGCACATGAGCTACAAAGGTAAAAGGCCATAGTGATTTTATTTCCACCACTAAACAAATACGGCAGCAACAAAACCACTAGCAGCTAACTTTTTCCTAACTATGCATTTTTCCTATGCATATATTGCTGCATTTATATTTACATGATTTTTTATGAAACCGAACTATAAACCACCCCCTCCCCCCAAACCAAACCCTAATCCTAACCCTAAACATGTAGTAAGTACATGTAGTTAATTAATATTAATCAGTATACTTATATGTATAATTACACTGAAACAAAGACACCTAAAGTGTAACCAAAAGGAATGCTTGATCAAAACTCGAGTCACTTACTGGTAAACAGTCTCAAACTCTCTCTGTCAACTATTGTTCCAATATTCAAGAAAAAATAAATAATCTTTCAATTGCCATATGTTTAGGGACCAATAATAATAATAATAATAATAATAATAATAATAGTAATAATAAAAATCTCATACGGGCTTTTAGCCACACTGGTATATTTGCATAAACAACAAAAAACAACCACAGGACTTTAAACACTCATACCATGGTAGTCTGAAATTATTAAAAGGATGGGACTAAAAAGACCCTCTGACTTATTATCAATTTACATAGTTCAGAACATTTTACATGTGTTACACCATTACTATGCTATTACTATGTCACATTTTATGTTTCTGCTTCTCTTCCTGTAGGTGAAAAGCCTCTCTTGTAATGAATGTGATCAGTGCCATAACTGCAGCACTCACCATTCTTATGGTGGTAGTTTTTTTGATAATTTTTTATGATTATAACAGATGCAGTTATGAATATTCTTCTGAGTCCATGTGTTTAAAATTTAAGGTACTAAATGTACAATGTGCAGTACTAGTATTAATGTGATCTGTTTCATTTGTATTTTTTTTTTATTGCAGTTTTTATTTATTTAAATTAATACTTAATCCAAACAATGACAATTGTGTCATATTTAGTAATTGAAACTCGTTTTGCTTTACTAATAAAGACTGCTGGGTCACTTCTTTCCATACAGTTAGATATGGCACTTGAGATTTCATGCTTCAAAATGAATTGTCACCCACAAAAGTATCATAATACTATTAAAAAAAAGTCCATGTGACTCGTGGACATAGTGCTCGTGGGACTATGTCCCAAGCGTTCCTTCTAGTGTCTCCTTATAGAGTACACAGTAGTACAAAAAACCAAAAAAAAAACAAAAGTAGATTTTATCCATTACTTTTTACAAGACATGCATGTAATAGTCTATTTTAATGTAAAGTAATAGTATGTTTAGAAAAGCACTTAAATAAACTGTACCTGATATTATGTGTAACAGATATTATTTGTGAAACTACTTTCATATATTTCGGAATACTTTTATTTTTTTTTTTTGTTAAGTGTTAAAAAAAGTTAAAAGTTAAAAGTGAAGAGATTTCCCCGTTGGATTGCTTTAAGACTGTAGTGCAGTGCATAAAACATTACTATACTGTAATTCAATAGCTTCCCTTTGTGAAGTGTGTGGGTGTGTCGTGTGTATCCAAACATGAATGATATGCCATTAGAAAAAAAAAAAACAAACATTTGATTGTTTGTTTGTAACAGATATTATTTGTGAAACTACTTTTCACTATACATATATTATATATAATATATTTATATATATATAATTTAGTTACTATATATATGTTTTTATATATATTTTTTTTTTTAGAAACTTGATTTCATCAAATTCATATGGGTGTGTTGAATATTTTTTAGAGAGATGAATCATCAAATTCATATCTCAGGATTTGCCTGCAAAGCCACCAGCAACTTAGACTCTTACAGTGGTCAATGTGGCACTAAACCAGGTGAAATGATTTAGTGGTGATGATAATGTAAGTGCTATAATCAAGGTGGTAGTCAGTTTTATTCCAAAAGGTATTTTAATTTACACTAAACAAACCACAACCACACAAGTAAAGCTAGCAGAATGAAAAAGGAATATAAAGCAACCAGAATATGTTATGTCTGAAACTAGGAAAATCAAGTCTAAACTGTTAAATATTCAATCATTTCAACTTTTTTAAACGTGCACTCTTGAAATGTAGTTATGCTACATATAAATTATTTACTACTAATTTAAAAACAACAACATGCTTTATTGAAAACTACAGACTTTTTCATTCTTCTTAGCTGGTCAAGTATGTGAAAGTGGGCATTTTAATCAATAAAAAAAGTTGGTACAGTGTGTATAACTTGCTAGTAAAATGAAAACTAATACTGAGTCTAAGTCTCTTCTGTACTAACATATCTTGTCTGTTACTTCCCAGGGATACTGAGTTACAGTGAGGAGATCCTACTGTTCAAAGACTTATCTCATATTTTTGCTTTTGGTGACTCAATAATAATTTTTTTTTTCTTTACTATTTGGTATATCTATGGAGACCCTCTGGTCCCACTTTGTCAAAAAAAAAAATTATATATATCTTGGCCTCAAGATACTAACTCGTGGCCTCAGGATAAGTAACTCGTGGCCTCAAGATACTAACTCGTGGCCTCAAGATACTAACTCGGGGCCTCAAGATAAGTAACTTGTGGCCTCACATAGACTACTCCAGGAACTCGTGGCCTCAAGATAACTAACTCGTGGCCTCAAGATAACTAACTCGTGGCCTCAAGATACTAACTCGTGGCCTCAAGATACTAACTCGTGGCCTCAAGATAAGTAGTAACTCGTGGCCTCAAGATACTAACTCGTGCCCTCAAGATACTAACTCGTGCCCTCAAGATAAGTAACTCGTGGCCTCAAGATAACTAACTCGTGGCCTCAAGATAGTGAAGTGTCTGACACATGGACCCTTTGTTATTAAACTGGACTCTGTACTGTAGTGCAATGTAATACTTCACATTCTGTGCAATATTCTCTGTTTTAATATTCAGTGTAATATAGTTTGCTGCAGTTCTGCTTCTATTTATTTACTAGTACTGTTCATCACAATCAATTAAATTCTGTTAATACAGTAATGTAAATCTTGTAGGCTGCATATCCATAGTCCTTTATTTATAATTCTTCATATTTTATAGCATATGTTTCTGACTTCGTTAAACAAAAAACCACAAGTAATTGCATGATACATAATACAACACTCGGTTAATCTTTGTATACCGTAAATCTCCTCAGATGACATAGATGCCTGACAACTTTGTTGTTGTGATTAAAGTAAACAAGCAATTCATACTTTGCAGTCACGTGACTACCATGGATACTGGGAGGGCAACAAACGCTGACAAAATGCATCCAAGTGTGCATCCAATCGCACAAACAACTATCTGGCATGCAGGCGACGATTGTTTACACCTCAAAACACCAACTTTTGTATATTAAAACTGGCAACGTCCTGGCAAGATCCTATTAATTCATACTTTGCATGTGACGTCACAAGTACTGGCTGGGAAATACCGGGAAATATACATAAATACATACAGCCAGACGGAGGTACCGTGACCTAAGCCTAGAACGCCCTCTGCTGATGTTTTATTGTAGGCTATTACAACGGACATGCTTTTCCAAAATGTGAAACACTTCAATAATTAATGAACTAGTCTGCACACTACTATAGGCTAACTTAAAATCAGAATTAGAAATACTTTATTGATCTTTATTGATATTGATAACTCAGGGGACAATTCTTGTGTCACAGTTGATGTGCACATCAAGACATTTAAAGGAATATAAATAATAATAGAAGTTGGTAAATAAACAAGTAGCCCATATACACGTAAAAGTATAAATATATGCTATAAAATATGAAGAGAAGAATTATAAAGGACTATGGATATGCAGCCTACAAGATTTACATTACTGTATTAACAGAATTGAATTGATTGTGATGAACAGTACTAGTAAATAAATAGAAGCAGAACTGCAGCAAACTATATTACGCTGAATATTAAAACAGAGAATATTGCACAGAATGTGAAGTATTACATTGCATTACAGTACAGGGTCCAGTTTAATAACAAAGGGTCCAATGTGTCAGACACTTCCCTATCTTGAGGCCACGAATGTTAGTAATCTTGAGGCCACGAGTTACTTATCTTGAGGCCACAAGTTAGTATCTTGAGGGCCACGACGTTAGTATCTTGAGGCCACGAGTAGGTTACTTATCTTGAGGCCACGAGTTTAGTATCTTGAGGCCACGAGTTTAGTATCTTGAGGCCACGAGTTACACCCTATTTTATCTTGAGGCCACGAGTTAGTATCTTGAGGCCACGAGTTACTTATCTTGAGGCCACGAGTTATTTATCTATTGATAAGAGCCAACGAGTTAGTATCTTGAGAGGCCACGAGTTAGTATCTTGAGGCCACGAGTTACTATATCTTGAGCGCCACGAGTTAGTATCTTGAGGCCAACAGAGTTACTTATCTTGAGGCCACGACCTTTTAGTATCTTGAGGCCATGAGTTTACTATCTTGAGGCCACGAGTTAGTATCTTGAGGCCACGAGTTAACTTATCTTGAGGCCACGAGTTAGTATCTTGAGGCCATGAGTTAATTATCTTGAGGCCACGACGGTTAGTATCTTGAGGCCACGAGTTACTTATCTTGAGGCCACGAGTAGTATCTTGAGGCCATGAGTTACTATAGCTTGAGGCCACGAGTTAGTATCTTGAGGCCACGAGTTACTTATCTTGAGGCCACGAGTTAGTATCTTGAGGCCACGAGTTTAGTATCTTGAGGCCCGAGGTACTTATCTGAGGCCACGAGTTATTAGCTTGAGGCCACGAGTGTTACTTATCTTGAGCCACGAGCCTTTAGTATCTTGAGGCCACGAGTTAGTAGCTTGAGGGCCACGAGCTAGTATCTTGAGGCCACGAGCTAGTATCTTGAGGCCACGAGTTACTTATCTTGAGGTCACGAGTTACTTATCTTGAGGCCACAAGATAGTTATAATTTTTTTTTTTGTTTTTTGACAGAGTGGGACCAGAGGGGCTCCGTAATATCTTGAGGAGATTCCATGTTACTAAACAATATTAACATCTAAATTATGGACCATTTATTTCTATACGAAGTCAATATAGGACCCCCATTATATTAGCTGTCCTTAACTACTATGTACTTATTTAAATTAGTCATTTGATAAATTGCACTTATTGTGTACATACATGTTTTTACATTTCATTTATGTTTTGAAAATGCCATCAAGCATTACATCGGTATAAATTTTTTAGTTACATCTATAATTACAGTGACCCTTTAATTATTCCACCAAACCTGCCCCTAACCTTACTTAAAGGTGTCCTTGTTACACAGTACATGTATTTACTATTATAATAACATTTAATTATGCATAATTACATGCTAGTAACCCTAATCATAACCCTAACCATGTGGTAAGTACATGTAGTTATTTAAAATTAATCAGTACTTATATGTATAATTACACTGGACACAAGGACACTGTAAAATAAACTGTAACCAAAAGGAATGCTTGATCAAAACTTGAGTCACTTTACTGGTAAACAGTCTCAAACTCTCTCTGTCTGTGCATGTGTTTTGGCTTGAATCCATGGTTTATGACGACACAAATGTTTATGGGTATTTACAATATTTACATAGTTTTTTAAGACATTTCCTGTGTCCTTGTCAACCAAATGGCTTAAAAATATATATACTAAACTTTTTTTTTTTTTTGCCAGTACGTTTCTGTGAGGGTAGTTAGGGTAAAGGGATAGAACAATACCAGTTTGTACGTATAAAAAGACATTATGCCTATGAAGATTCCCCGTGAAACCACATATACAAGTATGTGTGTGTGTGTCTGTCTGTTTAGCATCCATTTATGTGTTTTTTTTTTTTTTTTTTTTTTTTTCCAAAAGTTTTTGTACATTCCGATAAAATACATTTAAAAAATTCAAAACACATTTTTTTTTTTTAATTGAAAATGACCAAACAACACCAAACAAGTTAAATCTGTTTCTAATGTTACAGGAAACTGAACAGAAAAAATATTGGATTGAGAATTAAAATGTACAATAAATGATTTTTTTTTTTTTTTTAAAGGGGACCTATTATGTCCCCGTCCCGTTTTTACAAGATGAAATATAAGTTTTAGGTGGACCCCAGAATGTGTCTGTGAAGTTTCAAAGCTCAAAATACCCATTAGAACATTTATTATACCATTTTGAAAATGCCCATTTTAAATGGAAGCAAAAACATGCTATGCTACAATATGAGCATGTATTATCAAAATGCAAAAGAGCTGCTGTTTTCCTGCCCCTTTTCCAGAATAGGACTGTGCCTTTACAGCTTGTGCCTTGGATACTCCTGCCGAAACAAAACATAGGTTGGTTTTTGATTGTCATATCGCCACTCACACGGACATTGGCAGTTCTACATCATGAAATCTTAGTATCTTCATGTGTTTTAAAACCATAACAGTTTAAACTACTCAGTTTAAGTACACATATGGTTATGTCAAAAACACACAAAGTTTATGAAATCCTGAGCTGTACCTGATATCCCACTATATTGTTTTGTAACATTGTATTGTAACCCCCTGGTTGTTTTTTTCTCTTCTTTTTTTTTATGTATAGGGCAGACCTCTGGCTCTAGTGTAAATAGCTCTAAATCAAAAAAAATGTAATAAAAAAAAAAAAGTTTACATAAACAGTCGTTATGTCTGTAAATGTAAAACAACCGAGAAAGAAATTGCATGTGTATATTAGATCTGTGTGGACAGCAGTGTAATGTATAGTACCCTACTGCTGTCTATCGCTGTTAACTGAACCCAAACAATCAAAAATGAAAACAGAAAATCACTCACTCCGCTCTTGGACTGGGAATAACTTCAGTAACTTTAATACGAAGACAGGTTGCATGACAGGATCACTTCATGTCGATGTGTGTCCCATGGACTGCTAAAAGCGTAAATGGGAAGTCATATAAGGAGGCTCCGTATATGCCTTGGAGCCATTGGATATAATGCCATAAACCAAGAACAATGCACTAAGAAATATCCATTCCGGCTCTAAAAGGTCTTATTCAAAGCGTGCTAGCTATCTATGTAGAAACCAGCTGCCCAAACTGAAATCGCTCGCTGGGATTTGACAACCGTTTCAGATTCAGTATGCCTACAGCCTATAAAAAACGGGCTTTGTGTTTTCTTTTCAGCTTTTCTGAGCTGGTAGACATGCCAGATACTTAACTAAATGCAAAAGAAAAAAAAAAAAAAAAAAAAAGGGCTGAAAAAAGAAAAAGTGAAAATTTAATCAGATGTCCTTTTTAAGTTGAAATAATAATACAACTTATAATGAATACATCAAAATTAAGTTTAATTGATGTTTGGGGTCAGTACATTATTTTTTTCTACTAGGATAGTGGGTCATGTTATCTCTGTATGCCAGGGGTCGGCAACCTTTTTTGCATGAAACTGCCATTTTAAATATTTCTGGTTAGAACCACTGTGCCCACATCGCCCCTCCTTTTTAATGGCTTTCAGTATTTATACAGTACATACACATTTTTTGGTTTTGAATAACC